>NW_019671945.1:171500-173284 GCF_002708625.1 Rhizopus microsporus ATCC 52813 | reverse complement strand
CATGATATCACGATTCCATACGATGTTGCAAGTGTTTTGTTTACACTTCAATATCGTATGTACTCTTCGTTTTGACTTCTCGGTTACAACATTGTCTATATTTCTATTTTTACACCTGTTGCATATTTGGCTTGTCAAATATTCATCTACCATACATATTTCTAATTGGTTTCCGCAGTATTTTTGCAAAGCTTTTTTTATAAGGCGGACAGGTGCCCCTTTGTTTCCTCTCAGGCTGTTGTTAAACATACCATCGCCAAAAGCAATTATTGTTTTTCTGGGTTTGTCAGGATGATCAAGAGGAGCAGGAGGACAATATTTGCTTTCATTTTCAGCAGACGATGTCTTGACCCCAGTAGACGCCTTCTTGTTATACTTTACACTTCTGTGCATTAACCGTTTGCAGATTTCATGCATCCCTTTTTGTTTACGAATATAGCATTGAAACTTCAATTTTGAGGACCTACAGAATTTTGCTTGCTTAAATAAACAAGTAAAAAATCATACTTTGCACTTACCAGGCATTTTCATTATAGTAACTTGTAATATTATCATACAAACTAAGTCTTTTTTGGCAGGCTTTTGCAAACTCTGTGATATTTGATGTATTCAGTGAGCTTAAATTAGAAATTTTCAAAAACTGAGCCGTGTGTTGTTCTTGATGCTTCTTTCGTATAAAATATGCATTATTATAGTCACACAGATAATAATACTCATCCAAACTTGTTGTCTTTTGCCTTCCAGATGTATCTACGGCGGTTAAGATTGCAGAAACACCTGGGTCTACTCCTCAAATATCACAACCATTTCGGATGTTATCAATAAAATCTGAGGGATTTTTAGTTGGGTAAGGATGTCTTGATTAAAAAGTTTTCAACCCTTTCATCGGGGCTGCAAACAGGTACTTTTGCTTTCTTGTTTGGGCACAAGTTACTCGCTGATTGTGCGTGTGTTGTTAACCCACATGAGAGGCACTTAACTTCTTTTAGAGCCTTCTGCTCTGTTTTGAATTTTAAAGTGCATTTTGCTTATCAATCTTTTGTTGTACTTTTTTCGAAAGCTCTGGTTTACTTGAGGAAGAAGAGGCACCTTCTTGATTTACTGTGCTGGAATAATTCGCTTCTTGAGTTGGTGCTACTGCACCTATACCAGAATAATGTTAAATATTGACTGATAATGAACAAGATTGAATACTTTACATTCATTTAGCTTTGCGCCTTTTGATGGTCTCTCTGAGCTGGATGATGTAGAATGCCTTTTCATTTGAAGCAAAAAGAAGAGCAAAAAGTGAAAGAGACTATTGTTATTCATTTATCAAAATTCATTTAATCAATAAAATCACGTCCTTTTCTCAGGTCCAATAAACTTATGCTGTCGTAACATTTGGTATTGGCTTTAGCGTGGAATCAAACAACTCAGTGGATACAATGACAGAAGATGATCTCTATTATAAATATAGATTGAAGGATGTATGTTGCCTCTTCTTTAGGCGTTACTCACAAATATACTTTTATTCAACCAGTCAGATTGCGAATGGTGTTAAGGTTGTCTTTTATGAGCTTCGGTTTAAATATTCCTATTTCAGTCTATAATACTAGCTGCTTCCAACTCGCTATGCTCGTTTTTGTACGTCGCCGTGCTTTCGCAGGCTTATGGGCTTCGCCCTTTGTGATGAGTAAGGGCAAATGCTGAATGAGATATAGAAAGGTTAATGCATTTAAAGAGAAAGTAATGGTTGCATAATTTTATTGAATGAGAGCCACATAGTTACAAAAAAAAAAAAA
>NW_019671945.1:156495-169815 GCF_002708625.1 Rhizopus microsporus ATCC 52813 | reverse complement strand
TGTCCCTGTAATTTGTCATCAATCAGATAGAGGCCGTAGTCAATAGCTGCTGGATTGTCATTCGTGAATGTCTGTTGGAGGACCTGAGTCGTAAAGTGATCACCTAATAGGTTTATAAGCCTATTAGAGAGATCGTCACATATATCACTGCAATAGCTTTCCCACTGCGCTAACGGGTTGCTTAACTGGGCTTGCAAGAGCGCAGTGACAAATAGCCTTCGTAGCTTACTGCCTGTTGCAAAAAGTCTTGCCTCTGCAAAGCATCGATCCCACTCACGATCACCTTCGATCAAGTGCAGAGCGACGCAAGCCTCTCTGAACGTCGGGTACAACACACCATTGACCGTTCTTATGCCCTCAAGAGACTTGGGGCTACGGACGCTAGTCAGCAAAAGACGAAGATAGTACCTTTCACCTGCAATAGGACTGCGGTGATACATTCTGCCAATGGCAAAACCTCGCTGGCGAGGTCTCCATCGCTTTAACCTTTCATCAAAGACAAAATGCTGAAGAAATTCTTGGTAAAGGTATGACCTTCCATCTTCAATTCTTGCATTATAGTTAAAAAAGGCCATCAACGTTATCCTGTTTCTTTCTAAAATCGTTGCAATCTCTGTTGCTGACGCATCTGAAGGAAAGCAGACTGCTTGTTCACCAGGTAGATGGACCTGAAGGCTGATCACCGTGGGACCTTCTTCGTGGGCTTTGAATTGGAAAATATTCCAAACAGTTTCGGTTGGGCCAATATATCTTCCTTAAAGATACTTTTTTATTTCGCCTTGGCTATTTTCGATTTCTAAAGCTGTTCTATCCGACCCCTTATAGATGTACTTGCTAACATACTTAATTGCTTGTATGCCAGCGCAAATCTCAACGTTTATATGTGCCTTGTACTCTTTGGATAGGTACGGGTTTTATGGTACAACCCACCTATTGTCCATAGCGAAATCAGAAGCAACTCTTCCAGGTGGCCTTATAGAATAAAAGTAATTGTTCTGTTCCTAAGCAGGTACTCGTCTTCGTCTATATAGAGGGTATTCGTTCTCTGGCATGACAGTTTCATCTTGAAATTCTTTTGTGAATCTCTTAGAACAGCAGAGCAGCCCTCTTCCACTTGCGCCTTCAATCATGCATGGTGAGTGTGGGTTAATATCTCTACATGGTCCATGGAGCATGCATGACGTGATTATCTCAAAGGGCTCTTTGTCTATATTTTTGTTTGGCAGTGCTGCTGAAATTACTTGATCAATTTTCTCAGCATCAACAAAATTGTCTTCGGGGCCAAGGAAGAGCAGCAAGTGCAGATGAGGCAGACCTCTCTTTTAATATTCAAAGGTGTGTACCAACCCTTTATAGCGACCAAAAATCTGTTTCTTCTTCAAATCATTCAAAAGGTGTTTAGCTTTGATATTAAATACTCTTGCAATGAGGCCAGGCCAATCAGATGCTGTTTGTCCGGGCAGCAGTTCATTGATTTCTTTCCATTTGGGGTTGGCCGTGAAGGTAATGAAAAGAGAAGACTTCCCAAAATGGCGAAAAATGACCATGGAGTCATAGTATAGTCTACTCATGAAACGGGGACCGCCATGATAACTGCTGGGGAGAATAAACCTACGTCCCAAACTCACAACGTCCACTTGGTCATCTTGAGTGATGGCGTCTGATAGACCGTTGTAAACATCGGCACGAGGTCTACCCTGATTAGTTCGTAACCATTCAAGCTTATTCTGATCGCAAATAGCCCATGTGCCTACCAGGAATTGCTGAAACAATCTCTTGCTATAAAAGATGGTAAGAAACTCGTGTTCTCCTCTCAAATGAAGTCTAAATCGATAGAATGAACGCTGAGATAGCCTATCCCTCGTTCTGATGAGTTCAGTTGATTCACTGACATCAACATCATCGCCTCCGTTGTTGTTATTGTTGTGATTGTTGGAGGTGGTGTTCGTTGATGATAGGCGCATGCCCCAGTGCCAACCGTAGTCTCCATGTGGGAACAGTAGCACATAATGAGTAGGCATATACGCTGCATGAGTATGGCTTATTATTTGAAAGGGATACTCAGAGCTATACCGATCACGTAATGAAGCGCTGGTGCTATTAGCTGCGCTTCTCAAGGTGAGAACAATATCACGAAAGCTTTTGTCACCATATTCAGTGGGAATGATGGCGGCAACCTCTTCCATAGTAGGCAAGCTTTGGGTGCGTCTATCACCTCCTTCGATTAATCGCATTTTCATATTAGGAGAAATAACTATATAAGGTGAGGCGTAGTTGTCAGTTGAGTTATCGTTACTCTCTCGCTCATTCAATATCTCACATGGATGGCGGTAAATTCGGGCAAAAGGATTTGCACTGCGAGAGCATGAAGGAAAGCTCCCTTATGATCTCAGGATCAGGGTTGTTATTTCTCTCTGAGTGTCTTTCAGCTGCATATGGTGGGTCGTATATGTAAAGCTAAGTATATAAGGGGTTGGAACTACCATCATTGGGAAGTAAGGGGCCCTGGAGGTGATAAAGTTCACCATGAATTTGAAATGCGTGCAGACCACCTCTGCTGTTTTCATTGCTGGTTCGTTCCTCGGCAGAAACAATATTACAACCTAGTACAAGACACGACAATCTTTTTTCCTTTTATTGATAGTCCGGGTCACACACACATGCTCTGTCGGAAGATGAGAGGTCACTCTTTTGGAAATGATCAGCCCTTTCCTTTTCGTTCTCGTACAAAGCAGGTTAATCTAATGGCTTCTTCTTTACCATTACATCAACAAATTTCCAGGAAGAGGCTACCTATCTTATCATCAACTCATAAAAGAGCTTTAGTCCTATTTACATTTGTCTGTGCTCTTTATTATATATTTAGTTCATCAACTCAAAATCTGTCATCTCAGATTGATTACAACATCAACCCTTTATTTTGGGCGCCAAGGATTTCTCTTCAAGATAAGGACAGTAGTGCATATCCATCAACTTTCTTTACCAAGGATGCGCTCTGGGAGAATGAGTTGAAGCTAGTATCAGCCATTGTGCTGAGAGTAACAGATGACGATCAAAGTATTATCAACACAGTCAATCATTTGCTAAAATACCCATACATAAGCGAAATATACATCCATAACCTTGTGCCTAATCGATCACTCACAGTCAACGTAAAGTCATCAAAGATAGAACAGGAAAGAATATTATTAATGTGCTCATTATAGAAACTAAAAGCGGATTCCAAGATATCGACCCCAATAGAAATATTGGATATAAAGCATGAACAATTAGAAAGTATGGCAAGGTTCACTACTTGTGCTACTGCAGTTCAATCCTACTGCTACTTTCAAGATGACACATTCATTAATCGCGCTATGGATTCACTCTATACGAACTTCTTACGCTTTCCCTCCATCATTCACGCCAACACAAAGCCTACTCACTATGAAAAGGAGATGAAGTGGCGATTTTATAACAAGGGTACATAGTAGTAAGAATATGAACATATCTAATAAAATATTAGATATCAGGTTGCATACAGGCTATGCCGATCTCAGATTTGGTGCATTTGTACCTCGGTGGAAAGTGCAAACCTTTTTGACACAGTTGGGTAAATCTGGCCTTGTCAAGGAAAACATCCGTGAAGCAGAGCACTATTTTGCGATATGGATGAACCAATACCCATGGTTATTAAGTAATCCACCTTATCTTGCCAATGGACAAAAAGCTACTGATTATGATGTTAAATACCCTGCTGCCTTGGACTCTTTTACAGTAAAGAATATATCTTTATTCTCTCTTTTCATAATAATAACCATTATGTAATAGTATGACGCTGTGCGCTACTTGCAATGGTCTCTGGAGCAGAATGAACAAGCTTACTTTGAAATTGAAGAAGAAGAGCCTCGGCTTGCGCATAGAGATGTTAAATCATCATGCGTCAATGATAAGTGCCTGTTGATCACAAGCATGGACTCATATGTTCATCCAGAAAGAATACCATTTGATTATAGAGCTATTGCATCAATAGAACAATTAGAGACCCTTTATGATAAGCTGTCAACAGGCACTGAATGGGTGCAACATTCGTATCACCTTGCTGTAGACTCTGACCCAACCACCTGCTGGGATACGCTAAGAGGTAATAGATATACACTTGAGCACAAACATACTGACAAATGTATAGCGCCGAAAAGAGGTGATTATTTCGGTTTGATGCTGGTAGGCTCCTTAAAGATTGACACATTGACGATATATACACCAAACGAGATAAAGCGGCCAGAAAAGCAGTTTTCAATTTCTGTGATGGAGGAAGGTAGTAACCAGTGGACCAAGTGCAAATCTACGCAAATAGAAAGGAGCTATAACAACCGAATTCAATTAGCTATTGACTGCCCTGTGAACTATTACAGACTCATAAAGGTGTCCTTTAATAGTGATCTTTCTGTACCCTTCAAGCTCTGTAGTCTTTCATTGGATAATTTTTCGACTTGATCAGTTTATTTTAACGGGAATAAAATGATGAGAGTATGAATATATATGCTGTGTATCTATTTTACTACAAGTTCACATTGATTCTCTCTCACAAAGGATAATACAAGTTAGAAACATGAGGGTGGAATAAGTTCATTTGTTATCAGTTGACAAGCAAGCATAGAACTTATTAAAATGAGAATATCCCTTGGGGAATATATATACCGCTAAATACCACTTTAATCTTGAACTGAACATGCTTACAGAGACTTGAGCATCTTCTATAGAAGCATGGTAGTGCCTACAAGAGTATATTTGAAGTCCCCTCGATTTTCTTTATTAGGACAAAAAGTTAAGCTGTGACGCTATCTATTTTCTTTTTTTTTCTTTCTTTCTATAAAGTTGATGAGCACAAATGGAAAAAGGGATGTATTAAGGTCAATAGATTACCTTTTATATTGTCACATGGCATACAGTTATCTTTTAGATAAAAGCTTGCTGGTTCTATTATTTAGATTATTACTGCAACTGGTAAACAGCCCGTGAGAGCGTAACTAGAGAATATAATTAACATACCAGCAGCAATTATTATCGCCTAAAGCACTTACAAGGTCAATACGTACAGCATTACTCATCGTCATTAGCGGATGGCTCATTTGTGTACTTCTACATTTGGCTATTGATCCTGGACAACCAGGAATTATTATTGACTTTATCGATAATCGTAAGAATATACATATTAAACACTTGGCAAACGGCGGCTTATTGTATTGCACACACAGAACAGATACCCAGTACCTTCAGATTGCTGATGCTCGACTTTGTTGTCTTGTTACTTCAAACTGTTCGAGCATTAGTTACCTCAAGTCTATCATCTCAGTTACTACTCCATGGAACAGTTCTGACAACCTTACCTGTTCCACCAGCAATAGCAACAGCCTTTGGAGCAGACACCGTCACAGTCATGCTACCGTCTCGAGATAGAAGATTAGGTGATGGTTCTGATACAACAGAGGAACTATTGTATCATAATGACTTGGTAGTTGACATTGGCCTCAGAAGTTGCATAAGGAACATTATGTATGCAGAAATAGAAAATAGCAACTCAGCAAGAGATGGATCAGATAGCTTGCCTGTGTGAATATATATATATAATAAACACTAATCTTTTTGATGATACATATACTAGCTTTTATTTAAATGGTAAAGTCTATATACAAAAGAGAGGGGAGGATATATACACAAAATAAATCAAGCAGACACCAATTCTGCTACGGATGCTGTCACTTTCTCAGGAAACTCGCGTTGAAGCATCAGATCAAAGATAGCCTTGGCTTGTTCTTTCTTTTCGTTTTCAACATAGGCACGAACCATAGCTTCATAGGTGCTTGGTTCACGAATAACAACAAAATCATGATCAGAGTCCTTGTCATCACTCATGGCATCAAACATAGCCTTTGCCTTTTCCAAAAGACCCTTTTGACCATAGCCACGGATAAAGACATTTTCGATGTAAGGAGATGAGCTTCTTTGAATGGTTTGCTTCATCATAGCATAGAGTTCTTCTGCCTCATCCAAGCGATCGTTACTGACCAAGGTATCGAGCATGGCTTGATAAACAACTTCATCCTTGGTAATTCTCTTTTCTTCCATGTCTTCAAATAGAAGGCTAGCACTCTTGATATCACGCTGCAAGACGCCATAGGAATAGATCAAAGCGGCATAGTGTGTGGCTTGAGGACGAATATTATCACGACGTTCCATTTCGCTGAGCATACTGTGGGCAGTGGGCATATCATAAGGGGCAATCATGCAGTAGACTTCCATCAGTAGCTTATAAGTATGAGGAGAGGGCTTGATGTGTCGACGACGTAGTTCAGCAAAGTAATGAAGAGCACGTTCACGGTCGGGCTGTTGACGAACATAGAATTGGATCATGTTATTGAAAGGACCAACACGAGGTTGAAAGGAAGAGGAAGCAAGCATATCATTAAAAAGTTTGCAAGCTAAGCTTTCAGAGCCAGCACGAACGCAAGCAGAGATGATGGCACCATAAGTGATTGAGTTAGGGGCAATGTTGAACTGCTGCATTTCTTCAAAGAGTTTCATGGCACTATCCAACTTGCGGGCCTTGGCCAGTTTGGAGATTACGACATTGTAGAAGAAGGTAGTGGGCTTCACATCATGACGCTTGGCTTCGTCGTAAATCAAGAGAGCATCAGTGGCTTCGTCCGTGGCACACTTGGCACTACCCAAGAGAAGACTAGCGTAACCGTTACCGTCGGGATACCTGCCCATAAGCTTGATCTGTTCATAATATTTCTTGGCGTTAAGCATATCACCTTGCTGAGCATAACCAATGAGGATACTGTTGGTCATGGAATATATGGCCTTGGATAACTGCTGAGACTCCATATTGCATGTTTTGAGGCTCTTGATACAAAGACGATACATAGCCACAGCGATATCAAGATGACCTTGCTTTCCAATAAAGGCAATAGCATCACGTAAAGGTTCAACAGAAGGGGCAAGCCCAGGCTCAGCGATACGAGTGCGAAGAACATCAAGAGCTTCTTGGAGTTGACCGTGAACAGCAGCCTTCATGACAGCCTGGGAGGCTTCTTCAGCTTCAACAGACTGAGCTTGTTCATCTGATCGTTCAACAAAGAGAGAATTCCATTCCTTCATTGCCTTTCTATCACCAAGGGCTTGCAAATGAGAAAAGGCACGAGCCTTCAAGACAGAGGTGATTCGTATACCCTTTTCAATCATTTCATGGTAGAGATCAAACACAATAGATTGGAAGGAATCAGAAGAGACAGAGAAAGTAGCATCAAACAAGATGGAGTAGTCACTTTGCTGAAGAAGCATGCTATGATCATTATCACCCTTATAGCTGCTTACCAATGCTTTGGCAATAGATAAAGGCAAGCCTTGGGGACAATAGGGGTAAAGGATGCGACTGACTTCGAAAACTTGAGCAAAGCGAGTTTCAGCAGCGGATATAATGGAGAGACTAGCGTTTTCAATGTGGCAGAATCCTTTGGCCAACGTTCGAGGCTTCATTGTTTCCAAAATTATGCGAAGAGAATGAAGGGCTTGTGTGATATCAGACGCATTTGCGAAATGAGTCATGATGCGTGCAGCCAAACTTGGGTCGGGTTCTAGTCCAGCAGAGCGCATGTCATCCAAAACCAGGAATACGTTGGCGGATTCGTGTTTGAGGCAAAGCAACGCATAATTGGCCAAATTACCATAGGATTTGGAGATATCCGTCTTGATGAGATCTTTGTAGACCTTGGAAGCTTCATCATAAGCATCAAGTTGGCAATACGTGGAAAGAATAGGGCCAAAGCTGCTTGCATCAGGCACAGGAGAAGATTGCTTCATGGATTCAATCAACTCGATGGCCTCATCCATCTTGTTATGAATGCAGTAGTAACGAATGATAGAATTGAACGGTATGGTAGACATCTTGACATTACAGTTGAGCATATCGTCTTTTACAATTTTCATGGCGCCCTCTAAATGATTACACTTCAAGTGAGCATCCACCAAGGCATTGTAGATATAAGAAGCATCGTGATAACCAAAAGTATCCTTTAGTTCACAGTATCTTTCAAAGTATTTCAAGGCAGAAGGCAGATCACCAACACGACCAAAGAGATTAATCAAGGCAGCAAACGTAGCTGAGGTAGGACCAGCATGAAGATTTAACTGCTCGTATACATAGAGAGAGGCCTTTGTGTTTCCATAGTGTGACAAGACGCGTAGTATTTGATTATAGAGCTCAGGTTCAAAGAACTGGACGAGGCCCTGACCAACAGCAGCATCAAATATGGAGAGAGCCTTGGTAATATTTCCCTCGGATTCAAGTTCAGCCATGTTACTACTAGAAGATTTGCTACAAGAACGAGCATTTTGACGTTTAAGCATAGCAATGACTTTTTGGACTTCTACATCACGCTTGCACAAAGCACGAATGAGGATGGAGTAAGTAGAGCTACTTGGTTGAATGCCAGATTCAATCATTTCATCATAGACTAGTGACATATATTAGAATGTATTTCTCAATATATTTTTAATTGTAAACTTACCCTTTAACATGGAAATGAGAGGAGTACCATCACGACGAAGAGCAGCGTAGCTTTCAAAGACAAGATTATAAGTGTGATCATGGAGCATGAGGCCTTCTTTTTTGAGAGCATTATATTCAGCCATAAGATACTTTAGATGTCCCTGACGTCTAGCAGTTAGAATACGATCATTTGCAGCAAAGGAGGCGGCTGAGGGTGATGACTTGGGGGAAGGTGGAGGAGTGATCATGTCAGAAGGAGCAGCATAGACTATTTCAAATACATCTACAAGAGTATGAGCGACAAGCTAGCATATAAAGAAAGGGTTACTTACCATCAGTCTTTGACTTTGATGTTGAAGAGACTGTGTCACTTGAAGAACGACGGGAAGATGAGGGTGATACAGTTTTATGGTTTCGACGGGTATGTGATGATTTTGTATGCTTGTTAAATTGAGAAAGCGAAGCGGTAGTAACCTTTGCAATAGGAGTAGTTGCCATGATTTGCATATTTATTATGAATGAAGATGAAAAGGATGAATAAAATGTAAAGTAAACAAGAAAAAAGAGTAGGGGAAAAAAGTGGCCTTTTTATATTTGAAGAGCCAGTATGAGCTCAGCCAATAAAAAATTTAGCATCTATCAGATCTTTTCGAGATGACTTTGAATTAAGGTTAAACAAAAATTATCAGATTTTAGAGTGACCATGTACCCTTGCAGTTTACAATACAAACAAACAAAGGAGCTATAGAAATGATACTACATTCATAATTGAGTGCTTTGATTGTAGTTTTGGTAAATAAAAACTCGAAAGCTAAAAATGCTTACTTTTTGATAACCATACAGAAAAATCTGATAGAAAATTTTCAAATACAGTGCGGTATTACGGGAACTATTTCAAAAGCCAAAAAAAGAATCAATTGCTAATTATCAGATCCTTGGCTTATAATGAAACCTACTAGGACCTATTGGGATGACTCATTTAGCGTGTAACCTTGTTTTTAAAAGCTTTTTATAGAAGAGGCTGAGTATTGATAAAGAAAAGTAGAATCAGATAAAGAATATAACACTACGAAATAAGAGATATCTATTCCTGTTAATATTTTTTTTATTACTTTTAAGCGTATTCTTTTTATAAATGACACCCAAAGGGAACAGAGGCAGCATCATTAGACCATCTGACAAAATATTTTTTTCTTCCGCTAATATGTGATACAATAGAATCTGTCGTCATTATTATATTGTTATGTCTTTAAGCGAAAGATTAGAATGCTTTAAGAGACAGTAATGCATTCTCTATATCATTATATTATAGAATTGATAAAAAGGAAGAACGATTGATTTTTTGTATCAGCTATGTGTTGATAAATTTTTCTTAGGATTCTTGGGAATCTTATCAGATTCTTTTTTAACATTTAAATCCCCCAAATGAACTTTAATTCGATCATACGTTATCAGATCTTTTCTTTTGAGCAAAAAAAAATTAAAGCCAAGCCTAGAAGGGGCCATCTGGATCTGATAAGAAATAACCGAGATATTTTCCCCCAAAAACCCACTCAAAACTTTATCAGATTTTTTGATGATACACAAAATTATCAGATTTTTTAGATCTTTTCGCGATCACACAAATCTCTCTGGTTTCTAAACTCAAAAAGATCTGATAACTCTCTCCCTCTCTATTGTATGGAGCAAATACGTTTATTCACGTGTCACGTACTGTCAGATTTTCTTAAAATAGCACCGCCCAATCTCTCAAGCACATTTGACCTTTAATTCCCATAAAGAAATGAATAGAAGCTTCGTTACTCTTTTTCTAATTTTTAGCTTGTTATTATAGTTATCTGTTCAACAACAGTAAAGGTGGAAAAAATTGAATATAGAGTACCAGTTTGTTGATATCAAGCACTAAAGTTTCACACTTCAATGGACGTACGTTCAACGACATTAACACCACTGATTGGCTTCAATTCCCTTACTTCATATCTCGACCATTGTGTTTGAACTCTCAGTTCCCCTCTTTGACGCCAATTACTCTTTCTTGACTGATTCAATGATATGCTGATATCCATTTACAATTCTTCAGCAGACCGTATTTCTTCTGATAAGTATACTAGACAGTTGGAGATTTATCCACTCTGTAGCAAATTAAACCCAGTTGCTGCAATGAGGAATTTCATTATATCTAGCGTTGTATTGGCTCCCTTAGTGTAATGCGTCTTCTCCAATGTTTTTATGTGTAGCTGAAAAAGTGTTATATCTCAATGTAGTTTTAAATAAAAATACAAAGCAAATGAGATAAGTAAAGAGATTCAACGATTGTCGTAATTAATACAGCAAATAACCTTTGAAAATATAAACCACTATTCTTTCGTTGCTACTAAAACTGAATTACCCAATGCATTTTGACCTTTACGGTTACTTTTAAATATTTGTTTTTCTTATCCAGTTTTCAAGGATGCTTGACCAATTTCTTAAAGTTCCGAAAGTCTCTTTCAAGGCATTCTGTCACTACTTCTTTCGTATCTGCCACCACTAAAATTAAGGCTAGAGTCATCAAATTACTTTTAAAGTTCATTAGTAAACATGTGTAAATTAAACGTCTCTACCGCAGACACAATTGGAATAATAAATTAATTTATTTGTAATTCGTATAGTTTCTATCTTCAGCAACAGCTAAATAATTATCGATTCTTAAACCATGCGACATCACCATTGAAAATCTTCTTTGCACTATATCGAGCGACTTGACTATCACTCAAATTCTTTGCAAATCGAGCACGTGCATTAGTCCAAGGACGGGCTCCAAAGTTCTTGTATTCTCCATAGACAACGTTTGCAGTGTTTGGGCTAGCATCACTCCATCCGCTCCAACCAGCGGGCTTGATATGACTACCAATGTCTGAGTTCATGATGATGACACGAGAGTATTTTCCCCAAGGACGAGCGAAGAAGCAAGTGTCTGGGAACTGAGCAGGAGAAGTGAAAGCCATGGAAGGATTATATGTTTTGGACAAGGGACCTGATGGAACAGTAGCCTTGAAGACGCAATGATTAAAGTAGAAGCCACCAGGGCCGTTTGGAGTATCTCTACCGTGAGCAGTGACAGAGGTGCCTTTTTGATTGGAGGCAATGACACATTTATCAAAGTAACCTAAAGCAACAGTAGGTCAATGGTTGGATATTCTGTGTATAATACTTTTCTTTCTTTACCAGTGCCAAAGCCCCAAATGAAATCAACTGAACCTTCAATCCAACAGTTCTTAAAGTAAGCAGAGCCACTGCGGTTGATTAAAAGGGTATCTTGGAAACCGTAGATCTTGACATTTTTGAAATAAGCCTGAGGAGCATCGATGTGCAAAGCAACATTAGCGACGCGCCCTTGCTTGAAAGTGTTTGCAATAACAATATCTTGGAGCATGACATTCTTGCCTTTGATAGTCAAGACAGCAGAATCAGCAGTGCTTCCAGCCTTGGAGCTAGTGTCGTGGCCAGAGGCATACTGAATGGTGACAGTACCGCTGACAGGCTTCAACACGAGGTTAGGACGAGCAATAGTGAATTGCTCAGTGTATGTTCCGGGAGCAATCAAGATTGTATATGATTCAGCATTGTTTGGAAGCGAGGCAATGGCCTTGCTAATAGACTTGTATTGACATGACTTACAAATGTTGATAGTACCAGCAAAGGCCGACTGAACGCACAAGAGTGCTAAAATAAGGTATACTAAAGAGAATTGCATTACTGCTGATAAAGAAAAAAGGACGCTATACGAATCAAGCTCCTTATATATTCAAAAGAGAGAGAGATGAGGTGTAACACAAAGTAAAACCTATAAAGTCTCTGTTTAAAATGCTCAGCCAGAAAATCTATCATGTCAATTGTTTAGCGTAGTTAACCATTGTTAATCTTGAATAAAGTAAGTGTCGGTGTGCACATGTTTAATATCTGCATATTATAAGCTGCAATTGTAAAGTCAATGCAATGCAATGTGTTTTGAAAGATTACTTTCATAGTGATACACAATTTATTTAATTGCAATAACAATATTAGCATTTCATTGGTAACAGAATCCCATTTACTCTGTTGTAGTAATACAGCTATTATAGATGTTCTTTCTTGCATGCAAACTAAAAGAGTCATAAAAATATGGTATTTTATATTGAAAGTTATCGATTATGATATCCTGTGTAGACAGTATGAAAGCTGTGAGAACAAGTATAATGACAGAATCTATCTATATTCACAAGTATTCATTGATTGATGCAAAAAGACGCATATCCAGGCACCTCTAATAAATCTTGTGCTTATGAACCGCTGTCTCATATCAAAGTAAGAAACGTGGTCGTCATGACTACAACGTTTCCATTTGCACATGCATTATGATTATAATAGTTTCAGATAGTAGTTTTGCGTATTACAATAAATCGAAACTTCCTCGGACAATACTTTGAAATATATATAATAGAGAAAGGTATTTCTATCTTTCGTATTTCCATAAATGATTCTGTGTCACTGCAAAAAGACGATTTATCATAAGCCTAGAGATTTGATGACTTCTGAGCTTCTGTAATACATTCTGATAAAACACAATATTCCAAAGGCACACCATACTGTTTTATTAAAAATAAATTTCAGAAAGAGGATAAAATTATGACGTGTATGAAAAAAATAATTGGCGCATATAAGAAAAAGTATTTACGCAAAGGTTAAAAATAAAACACGTGCGAAGGAGACGACATACAAATGAGAGTAATAAGTACCAAGGAGAGAATATAAAGAATTATACAGTT
>NW_019671945.1:139910-153925 GCF_002708625.1 Rhizopus microsporus ATCC 52813 | reverse complement strand
CAAGAGAAACTTGCCCTATTACGTTGGATGATGTACAAGCAGCACTTAGGCAGTTACCATCTAACAAGGCTCCAGGTCCTGATAATTTACGTCAAGAAATGCTCGCTCCTTTACAGGCTAATCTTGCAGATATCTTGCTATTTCTGTTTCAATTATGCTGGACCTGGTCCTATACGCCCGCAGACTGGCGAATAGCGCAAGTTGTACCGATTTATAAAAAAGGCGACCCAGCGGAGCCAGGTAACTATCGACCAATTAGTCTAACATCCGTCTTCAGAAAAATATTAGAGCGCTGTATCTACAGCTTTTTGGTAGCTAATAGCCCTCCCCTGGATATATCTCAAGGCGGCTTCCGTGAGTCCAGAGGATCCTTAGACCAAGCTCTCTGTCTAACCGAAATATGCAACATCCTACGCCGCTTTCATCATATAACCCCAGTGCTGGCCTTTTTAGACATAAAGTCGGCATATGATACTGTGGATCGTCGTTGTATTTGGAAAAATCTAGAGCAAACAGCACCTGCTGCATTGGTTAGCTTGCTTCAGAATCTATTTGATGAGGCCCAGATAGAAGCCCTACTCAATAATGCAACGTCTACTCGTTTCTCGCCAGCCACTGGTGTCCTCCAAGGATCAATTCTCTCTCCGTTTTTGTATTCTATATACATTAACGAATTATCTCGCCTTCTGCGCTCACAACCACTAACCACAGATACTTCCCCTACCGAACTTGCCCTTCGCATGAACTGTCTCCTCTATGCTGATGATGTTGTCCTTATAGCTGATAAGGCTGATATGCCCACTCTCCTCAAGTCTTGCGAAGACCACAGTTACCAACTTGGGTACCGATGGAACCCAAGTAAATGTGTTATATTAGATCCAACACAACCGTCTTCAAGTTATACCCTCTATGGAGAACCAATCCCAAAACAATCATCCTTTCCCTATCTCGGAATCCCTTTTCGTTCGGGTGGCCATCTCGACGCCATTGAACTGATTGCTAACAACAAGACTAAAGCCCTTACAACTATGAACCAATTCTCAGCTATTGGCATTCATCCCAAGGGTTTTACCTCTCTCTTAGCCACTCGTTTCTATTCCCAAATCGTTCGTGCCCAATTAGAATACGGGCTAGCCATTACCAAGGTTACCTCCTTCCTTAGCAAACAGTTGGGCGACGCTCAGAACGCTTGCATACGTCGAATCTTTGGTGGTTTGGGCATTTCTTCCCTACCGTTGTTTTTCCTTTTGGCAACCTTCCCAACCATGCAGGAACGCGCTTACTCCCTTCAGTCCCAATTCCTTCTACGCACCTATACCCTTGCAGATGATGCACTACTTTCCCATCTTCTCCCATTGATCCTCCAACCTAGAAGTTACTCCCAATGGTATAAACTTTCTAGGTCTCCCATTTGGAGACTATGCGCACCAAACCCAGAATTCCTTGATCGCCGCTCTTTACGCTTGATGCAAAGGAAGTTCCGCCAAGATAACCTCAATCACAAGCGCGCAACGCACGCCTCTGTTCTTCTTACGCACTGTCGCCCGACTATCTCCCTAGACCCTATCCTTTGGCTACCTATGACCAGATCTGAGAGAAGTCGATGCATACGTTGGCGTCTTGGTTGGCTTCCTAGTGGTCATGATAAAACCTGTCCTCGGCACCCCAACCAATCCTTCACCAAAGCCCACGCCATTCGTTGTCTCCAGATGCACCGTCGACTTATGATGCCCGAAACAATTTTAGATCCATTATCCTTCCTTTTGAATATGCTACCTTCAAAGAAACCACGCTCCTTTCAAGTCGCTCTCCCATGGACCATTCGTTGGCCAGCTATCTGCATTCTTCTTCATGAACTTGACTACCTCCATCATCAGAAGTGTCCACCTTCTCCGCCCCCACACCTTGGGCAAAAGCTCCTCAATTGGCTTCCTCGTTGTCCTCACTAGTGTATCTTACACTTGCCCCAACATCATTTCTTCAATAACTTTTTTATCCTGGATCTCATAAGGGTTTTTTAGTTACCAATTCTTCATTCTTTTTTGATCTGCCTCGGGCGAAGAAGATATATTATTATCGTGCGCCCACTTGAGGCTTTAATTGTAAATAAAAGACTGTTTAATCGTATAGCTTCAGCATTTAAAATTGCTACTCTAGTTTAAGCAAAATTGAATGAATGGTATAAGTTTTAAAGTAAGGCTTTATTTAATTGTCTATTTATTCGTTGTCGTCAACAACAGTGGTTTCCAAACCTATATAATTCATTTTATGAATTAGTTAACAGTCGCTTCACAGATAGGAGGACCAAAGTATGTGTATACTTTGGTATAATTACTCTCCAACCTCTCGCGCTCACCAACTGCCGGAAATCATCCATTGTCTAAAATGACAACTTTGACTACACGGACAGCGTAAAGGATTGCCAGATAGTTTAAAAGGGAGAAAAAAAAGAAAATTACTTACCCTTAAAGTTAGCAACAGGGACATAGGAGACGTAGGAGTAGAGCTTTTCCTTAGCATTTTCATCGTCATTACGCTTACGAGCAATACGAACACGAATGCGGTGGTTGATGTGCTTGACACCACGAGACCAGAGAGCCTTGTTTAAAGCAGGGTCAAGACGAACATCCTTAGTGCCCATGGCCTTTTGGGCAAAAGCCTTGACAGCCTTAACAGCAGCAGGAGTACGCTTTCTTAAAGAGCGACCAAAGACGTGCTTGTGCAAGTGAATAGTATATTCACGAGTGACAACATCAGCAAGAGTAGAACGCTTTTGAGGAGTAGATTTGGACATGTGTATTAAGGATTATAATGGATGGATGGATGAAGATACTGTTGACACCTTTGGATGTCTCTGTAGGCTTAAGCATCCAGAAAATTTTAGCAGTCCTTTCTGAAATTGAAAGTAGGAAATTGTCTGCACTAAATAAATTTTAGAATACACCATTTTTTAGCGAATGCTGATAAAATAAAGCAACCCTTAAGTCATTTAAAAAACATGTCAGCTCAAATCTCAGTAAATTGCACTCGTCCATTATTGTGTCCACAAAAGAAAACAAGGCCCGGGGAGTTTTTTTTTATCTTGAAACCCGCCATACAATTAGAATTACAGACCTTGCTGGCCTTAGCAAATCCGCTGTGCAAGATATCAAAGATAGAACTAGGAAAATGGAAGCACTTTACTTCGCAAACAAAAAAGATAATCATTAGAGATGGGCGAAAGGGCTCAGAAACACTTGTAGAGGATGATCAGAGAAGATCCTTTTTTCTCTTTTGCAAAGCTGGGTGTTTTCCATTTCATACGAAACTTTTTGATCATATGTTGCCTAACTTGGCTTCAAGCCGTGCCAGCCAACTTCCAAGCCTCGATTGACAGCAAATTACCGTAAAATTAAGCTTCGCTGGACGAAGGAACACGTCAATTGAACCGAAACCAATGGAGGAACGTGATCTGGTCCAATGAGTCACATTTTTGCGTACATGGTAGTGGCCGCAGCAAAAGAGTTGTTCGAAAGGAAGAAGAGCGTTATGAGGAAAGAAACAACATCTGTGGTGAAGTTTTGTGGTGGTTGGCCTATGATTTGAGGATGCTTTTAGAGGCAGTCAACACCAACTCTATCAACCAGGAAAAATATATCAATATTTTGACCAACAGCCTGCACCTTTGGCTAACGAATATTACGCCAAGTCAGCAGAGACACTTTATCTTCCGAGAGGATAGAGCTTCTTGCCATACGGGTTATGCTTGATGGAATATTGGCCTCCTCAAAGTCCAGATTTGAACCCCCTCGAGCATGTTTGGCATGCTCTTGAAAAGCGAATTAAGAAGAGACGATCTTCTAGCGCTAGTGTGTAACAGCTGAAGGTGTCCTTGCAAGAAGAGTGCGCAAGGCTGGACGTTGAGCTTGCTGACTATTTAGTCGA
The DNA here is from genome assembly GCF_002708625.1 of Rhizopus microsporus ATCC 52813. Taxonomy (NCBI): domain Eukaryota; kingdom Fungi; phylum Mucoromycota; class Mucoromycetes; order Mucorales; family Rhizopodaceae; genus Rhizopus; species Rhizopus microsporus. The sequence continues at coordinate 150,001 of NW_019671945.1, read as the reverse complement.
AAGAATGAAGTGAAAATGCGAAGTCGTCATTAAAGAAAAAAGTGACTCAACTGAATGTTTTATATATTATTAAAATAAACACTTCAACCTTTTTTTTTCACAATTTGAAGTCCCAAGCTGAAACTAGTAGGTTTGAGTTTACAATATTATTTTTCAATGTTTTGGTTAACCACAGATTAATTATACCACTATCACTCTACATTTGTTTAACCTCAGGTTAACCACCTCAAATTATGTGACTTACATTTATTCCTGCACACCTAGGCTTTTCGGGGCAATAACGCGTTTGTTAAAAATCAAAAAAGTTATTTTTATCTCCCTCCAAATGTCTAGTAACCTTCGACAGAGGCGTGTTGAGGCAGAGATTGCTTCAACAAAGCACTTGGACGTTGATTTTGATGATTCTAAAAAGGTTCCTGTCTATCCATTTTTCTTGAAAGAATAAAATATCATTTAAACTAATGCTTTTTTAGTATGGAAACAACTTTTCGCCTGTTCAAAATGATCGCACTTTTCATAAACTGGCATTTTCACTGCTTTGCATCATTGCAACTTTTGTTACTTTTTACAAGATTTGGAATCCCGCAGAAGTTGTGTAGGAAACATAATCCAAGTAGCAGATCCTGTTTCTGATTCCTCTTTAGGTTTGATGAAGTTCATTTTGGAAAATTTGCGGGTTACTACTTACAGCGAACCTATTACTTTGATGTCCATCCACCGCTGGCTAAACTGATGATTGCTGCAGTAGGATACTTGCTAGGATTTGATGGAAAATACGACTTTGCAAATATTGGCGATGATTATCATGATCACAATGTACCTTATATCGGCCTTCGTTCCTTACCTGCTGCACTTAATGTATTTTCTACTGCATTAATCTATTTGATCATGAAAGAGTCTGGTTATTCATTGATCATTTGCGTTCTTAGCACAGCAATGTATATCTTTGATAATGCTATGGTCACTCAGAACCGTTTGATCTTATTAGACAGTATGCTAGTTTTCTATATGCTTGCGACTGTCTATACCTATGTGCGATTCCGTAAACTTCGACATAAATCATTCTCTGTCAAATGGTGGTTTTGGCTTCTTCTCACTGGTATTGCTATGGCAATGACTGTAAGGTAAGCTAATGATCACAACCACTTTAACCCACTTTACCAACATGCATTCATATATAGTGTCAAGATGGTCGGACTGTTCCTAGTTGCATTGATTGGACTCTCTGTGCTTTATGACTTGTGGAACTTGCTTGATATCAACTATGGATTGACTATGGTAAGTAAGATTAAAAGAGGAAGCGAATGGTTGTAATAACTTGAAGTTAGAAACAATTCATGAAACACTTTTACGCTCGAGCATTTGCTCTAATCATTGTTCCTATCGCTGTCTATCTGTTCTGGTTCTATATTCACTTTGCTATTCTTGACCAATCCGGTCCAGGTGACTCCTTCATGTCTACTCGATTCCAAGATACGCTCAAGTTTAGTCCATTGAAAATGGCTGCATTAGGCAAGTATATGAATAATCAACAAGACATAGACTAACATATTACCTATAGAGGTTCACTATGGAGATGTAATCACACTGAAACACAAGGATACGAACGCCTTTTTACATTCTCATGACCTTCACTACCCCTTAAGATACGAAGATGGTCGTGTTAGTAGTACAGGCCAACAAGTTACAGGTGTACTCGAGTCTAATGAGAACTGCTTTTGGCGCGTTAAGCCCACATTTCCTATTGAAGATAACGGTGAGCCTGTTCCTGTCAAGAATGGCGATGTCATTCAACTGGAGCATGTCGTCACTGGCACAAACTTACTCACGCACGATGTCGCTTCACCTTGGATGCCAACCAATGAAGAAATAACTACTGTCCCTTTGGACAGTCGCTACGAAGAAACTCTTTTCAAGATTATTTTTGAAGATGATGACATGGACATACTTGAGACACACATGACTCCCTTTAGATTGATTCATGAAGATACCAAAGTGGCAGTCTGGGTTCATAACAAGAAATTGCCCGAATGGGGCTTAGGACATCTTGAAGTGAACGGTAACAAAAATGCGGTTGACAATACCAATTACTGGATGGCTCAAGAAATCAAGGGTAAAAATGCTACCGAGATTAACTCACGAAGGAACCAAAAACAATTGAGACACATGCCCTTCATTAAGAAATTCCTTGAGTTGCAAGGAAAAATGATCAGCCATAATGCTGGTCTTACAAAGCCTCACCCTTATCAATCGACCCCTATCACCTGGCCATTTATGATCCGTGGTGTATCATACTGGTCAAAAGAGGACACACGCTCTCAGATCTACCTAACTGGCAATTTGTTTGGATGGTATCTGTCTGTAGGCGGTATTGCTGTATTTGCAGGTATTATGGTCGCTGATATACTAGCACGCAGACGAGGAATTGAACCCATTGATGAACCTGTTCGCCACCGATTGATCCAATCTGCTGGTTTCTTTTTCACTGCATGGGCACTTCATTATTTCCCATTCTTTTTAATGGGAAGATCATTGTTTTTGCATCACTATCTTCCAGCTGCTACTTTGAACTATTTATTATTGGGTAGTATGTACCAATTCATATTCATTGATGGTATCGATTCACCTGTGTCATTCATCACAAGACTGTCTAACAAGACAAGGTTGACTATCATGAAAGCCGAAGTATCTTGGAAAGTGTATCCTGTCGTTTTCATCACTTTAATTTGTCAAATTGCCATGTTTATCTATTTAGCTCCCTTAACTTATGGCACACCAATGACATTAGAAGAAGTGCAGAGCCATCAGATCTTGAGTGGTTGGAAGCTTCAATACGGTAAGAACAAATAGATTTTTGTTAGATAAACACTAACTTTTTACTAGCAAAATAATTGAACTTTCAATAAAGAACAAGTTGAATATTTTATCATAATAAATCAATTTATATCCATAATGTCTGTTCTTTGTGGTTTAGAAGGATGAAAAGACCATGGAACATTTTTCACCCCAAAATCATGCCAACTTGCTCAGTTTTGTATTTTTTTTTTTTTTTTAAATAGAATTAAAACAATCATCTGTACCATGTGCGGACCTTGATCACGTTTTAAGCCTTCTCTTCTGCAACTGTCGTATTGGTTACCATATCTAAACCAATCCTGATTGCCTCCGTTCCGGCCTCCGATGTAAACCTTGTCGTAGAACAATGTATGCTGATAACTGACATTGAGATAAGCGACTGTAATCCGTGTGAATAGAGTGAATCCATGCATTATAAGATTACGTGTGCACGCTTTTAGTGATAAGTCAAATTAAATAGAATCTCTCCTTTGAATATAAATCATTACTTCTTTAAAAGATAACCCTTCTTACGATAAAAGCAGTATCATAACTCAGATCATGGAATGGGCAATAAGATCAGTATCAGGAACGAATCAAAAGTTTTCTTTATGAACTCAGGAACATGAATGTTAGAACAATCAGCTTCAATGGTTGGTATCAAGGACGTTCATTCGCAAACTACTAGCCGCAAGCATCTCGATTGCTGAGGTGGTCAGAAAAAATAGAAAGGGAAGAAATAGAGAAAGAGATAGAAAGTGATTACATCACCAGCTACAGACGATCTACGTGGCCTGTCGTTGTTTCTTACAGCATTCATGTAACACTGAGGATGTAGTTTAGGTTCGAATTAGGAGATCAAAACCCAAAGATTGCTAAAATCCGAGCTATCTGATATTGTTTCACGTGATCTATGGGTCGGACTTTTTACAATTCATCAGTCTTTTCTTCGGCAATTCCTTCGGATACACTCAACTCACACGAGTGCAGGGATTCCCTTTTCTTCTCCAAATGTCAGCCCAATCATCAAAAAAGCGAAAAAGAACACCCAACGATGCACAGTGGTGTCTAAATCATGCCAATACTCTCTCTTTGAAATCTTTTGCTCTCCAGTTTCAATTATGTGACCGTGCATACTGCATGGGTCGCTATCGAACAATTCTTGACAAGTATTTTGAGACTGACGCCAAGGATATCCTTCTAAACGAACTCAAACAATGGACCTTTTCTATCTATAGTATTGATTTTTGGAAGGAACAAACTCGGAAGAAGATGATGTCGGATACCCATGCTTCATGCTCAGCTCTTGTCAACCAAATCATTATGGAAGAAATCCCTTTTATTGACCACAACAGTAACAACTCCCCTTCTGCTACCACCTCCGCCTCCAACGCAAACACCAATGAGGACAACACGAGCAACGACAACAATGCAACCGATGCGTACATCAATTCAGTTTTGCTATCATTCACTGCGTCTTTCAACAATAGCAGCTCCAATGACTCATCCAATAAATCTATTTCTTCATGGTTAGTCAACAACATCAACATTACCGAACTCTTTCGAAAATGCTAGCAAGAAATACCCTCCACCAAGTCGATTTTTCAGATTGAAACCGACTTGCAAGAAGTTTTGGCTCTTTCCAGTATCCTTTTCCTCGTACCAAATGAGCACAGCGCACTCAAATCCCGAGTTTTTGGATTACCTTCATTACACTCCCTATGTGACCATGTTTTCCATGATTTGATGGAAACGAACGACTCTACAAACGACAACCAGCTCACAGACGACGAGTTCATCACCATTACACGAACCATCAATGGGATAGATGCTAAGACAAAATCAATAAGGGAAGCCAAGCTGGTTCTTCTTTCACTTTCTGTTCGCATGACTGGTAACAAGGCCAATGTTGTGGAAGGAATCACGAATCTGTAAGTGCGAATATGGAAGTCATAAAGAAGTATTTTTTTTAAAATTGTTACGTTTATGTTAGTCTGACCAAGTTGCCACGGAATCGACTATTGAATTTGGACAAGATGGGTGAAGTTGAACTGCAAATGACTTATTATGATGCCTTTTTGTCTGAAATTATCGCTGACCAAGACCGAAATGTAGCATTGCGATGGGCGAATAAATCATGTGAAGAGGAATCTGATATTCGACCCGACACGATCATCTCAACACTGATGCAGCACGATTTTGGTTACCCTGTTGGTTTTGGTGAGGTCAAGCCTGGCAACAGCTCTACAACCAAACATTCTCTATGTATGAATATTCTTCGCCTGGGAATCGCCTCCAAAAGGGCAATCGATAAATGGCACTTGAACGGCTGTCTTGCCTTTATGATTGACGGCTTCTACATCTCCTTCTTTCTTGTCCGCAAACAGCACGAGCACTTATACACGATGGTCGAAATTGCTGCTATGACTGTTGCCTCTTCTCTGGGGGACCTTCACACTTTTGCCTCTCTCAAGAACCTTGATACTTTGTCCAAAGTTAGCCGCTATTTTTGGAATCATTGCAATGTTACTGAACATCCTAATGTTGAGTCAAGTGATACTGATGACGGCTTTGTGGTCCCCATTTCCAACTTTTATGCTCTCATTGACAAGTCATGTAACAAGTCCCGCGACATATCATCACGATATTGAATACTCCGCTTGTCCCCATCTCCATAGTCTTGATTTCGATCCTTCTTCCCAATATCCCCCCCTTCTACAACACAATATGAAATACAGCAAAAAATATTTTTACTGATTTGAGGACAATACAGTGCAAACAAAGAGAGGGTAAAAAGGGAGAGTTAGGTTCAAGTGATAGGCTATAGTTGTGAGAAAAGTTATGGTTTGTGGAATTGTTGGTCGTTCCTACAACAATTTCCCTTGACTCCGCTCTGTCAGCCAATAGTGGTACAGGCTCCAAGAGCCGCGCTTTTATTTTTTATGTTAAAAATATAATATAAAAATATATAATAATAAATATCTGTGATTCCCTTTTCCCTTTATACCTTCAAAAGCCGCGCATTCGTGGAAAAAACTATGGGAGATAATACAAATGGATTCAACATCTCAGACAACGATATGGACGCATTATACACCGAGTTCGTACGCAGATTTACCCAAGAACAAGAACTCAAGCAGAATGGAAACCCCTTACCGTTGGAAATCACTACCGAGTTGGACGAAGTCAGTGAACCACAGCAAGATAAAAATTTTAAGCGTTTTCGACGAGAAAGTAAGAAATATGCTTTGGAAAAGTGGAACATCCCAGAGTGTATTACAGCGAACTTTACAAAGAGATCAACAAACATAAAACAGACACTTCCGATGTTATCTCAAAAATATACGAAGTTACCGATATAACAAAATTTTAAGCCAAAGTTGCTACTGAGATCTTCGAAGAGCTCCAATTTACCTTGGAACAATCCACCAGCTTGGAAGAAGCTCGACAAATTATATAAAGAGCAACAGAACAAAGTAAACGTCTGGCAATCTTTGGCTTCGCTCAAGCCAAGGCCCAAGAGCAAAGTGCAAAAAACTACGCTATTGACGCCCTCAACCTTCCAGCTAGCGTCAAATATCAAGTCCCCAAAAAGACAGTCTTAAGACAACGAACGCCTTCAGTGATGGATTCTTACAAAACCTTCAACAAGCCAGATTTGAACGAGAACTATTACAACAGCACATCACCAACAATGCCAGAGGTAGAGGCAAAGGATTCAACAAAGGACGTGAGAACTCACAAGGAAACCGCAGATATAGAGGAGGACGAGGTTCTCTTTTTGGACGGAGCCCGAGTGGGAATATCAACAATCCCCACAATCACAACAACAGTAACAGTCTGTCCAATAACTCCCAAACCAACCTCAGCAACCACCGTTATACGAATACAACAACTTTATCAACAATGGAAAAACATAACAACACATCATTGACCACTTTCTGTAGTACAAGATGGATACAAAATTCAATTTACATCAACACCACAACCTTGGAGAACCAGACCACTACATTTGATCCAGATCGAACAACAAGCCGTCATCGAAGCGGTTCAGAAGTTCCTACAAGCAGATATAATCGAAACTTCACCTTCTCAGGGTACGGATTTCTTATCCAATTTCTTTACGATCCAGGAGCCGAACAAGAGAAGACCTATTTTGGATTGCCAAAAAATCAACAACTTTATTCAGTGTCACCATTTCAAGATGGAAGGTGTACCAGTCTTGAAAGAAATACTGGAAAAGAACGATTTTATGTGCAAACTGGATTTAAAGGATGTGTATGTATTAGTGGGACTTCATCCCCAATCTCGGAAATATCTCACATTCATGAATCAGGGAATGGTTTATCAATACAAGACTCTTGCCTTTGGAATGAATGTTAGTCCCAGGGTGTTTTCGAAGATCATGAGGTTTGCAGTGGAACAATTGCGGAAAGAAGGAATTCGTTTAGTGTACTATCTGAACGATATTTGCCTACTAGCCAAGACAAAGGAAGAAATGGAAGCAGTTACATCACGAGTAATTTCACACCTAGAATCTTTAGGATTTATTATAAACAAGGAAAAGAGCATACTAACTCCTTTACACAAGCAGGGGTTTCTAGGCTTCCAGCTCAACTCTCAGAATATAAAGATCACAGTTCCGGCCAAAAAAATCAACAAGTTGATAAGCAGAATCAAACAAGCACTGACTCAACCAATCCGGCCATGCAGATGGTATGCGAACCTGTTAGGGAAAATGGCCTCGATGATACCGGCGATTGAGGAAGCTCTTTTACATATCCGTTATCTACAGAGGGATCTGGCGTGCAGCTTGCAGTTACATCACCAACGTTGGGAAGCACCATTTACGATTTCAGACAACAGCCAAACGAACTGCAATGATAGATAGATTTTATAACTGTTGTATTTAGCACTGATATTGACTTGTAGAGTATTCAAAGAGCTTATCATAATTTGTACAGTACCTGTCCAAATTACATTGTACATAAAAGAGCCTGTAGACAGAGTAACATCACACTAAGAAACTGTGCTACAGTGTAGTATATATTGCTACCATATATTAATAATATATATCTTTCTTCACTTCTTATTTACAAAAATAAAAAGATATACTTAGAAGTTATTTTTTAATCATAGTCCATTTCAATTCAACTATTCAGCCAATTCTTCAATAACAACAAAAAATGGGTTACCCATACAGCGACTCGACAATCAAAAAGCGGCCATTACCATTCACGTAGACGCTTCAGATATCGCTTGGGGCATGGCGTCACAGGAAGTTGAAGCAACGGGGTACTGGGCCGAAGAAGAAAGAAATCATTCTATAAATGTCAGAGAATTATCAGCAATTATGTTCGCTCTACAGTTGCATGCAAAGAAGTACCATGGTTCCACCATAAAGCTGTACACGGACAATATCACCGCACTAAAGTTCGTTACAAAATCCGGCGGGACATCTTCAACACTATTGCAAGACTTAGCAGTAAGAACTCAGGACATTTTGCAACCAGCACCAACTTCGAGTAGAATACCAACATATACCGGGAATCAAGAACATTCAAGCGGACCAACTCAGCAGACGACGAATGGAGAATCCCTTGCGCAAAGCGAAGATCCCCAGACATATCTTCCACAAGCTCAGCAAGATTTGGGGACCACTGACGATAGACGCATTCGCCTCACAACACAATCATCAGCTACCACAATTTTGGAGCCTCAGACCCGACCCAGAAGCAACAACATTAGATGCATTCAGACAAAACTGGATGAAAAAAGGGGTGTACCTGTTTCCTCCGTGGAGATTTATCCCTCAAACAATACAGCAATTGAAACGATAGAAGATACAAGAGGCGGTAATAATCACACCGTGGTGGACCACGCAACATTGGTTTCCAATGATTATGAGGATGAAGCAGTTATCACAAACAATAACATTCAAACTAAACAATTGGAAGATGGTCGCATGGCGCTTATCCGGGGCAAGAGAAAGGGCCAAGGCATGAACACTGATAAAATAGAGTTTTTGGAACATACAATACGTACAAATGCTAGAAGTGTTTATAACCATGACTGGAGAAAATGGGTGACGTGGTGTAATAACCAACAACCAACAATCAATCCTGAAAGGTACGATCCAGATAAGGCATTTAGGTTTTTGATGGACAATCGTGAATTTTCAAGCCAACATTTAAATGGACTTCGATCAGCCGTGTTCAAAGTCTTGCATCCAACAGAACCACCTTTGGCACAGCAAGAGAAAATTGTCCAATTTTTCCAGGCTAAAAGACACCAAGAAATAAAGATCCTGAAAGAGTCAGATTTATCAACTTGGGACACCAATATCTTAATTCGTTATATCAAATCAACTTGGATACACAATGACAAGATCAACTTATTGGAATTACAAAAGGAAACTCTTAGTTTACTTTGCTTAGCAACTATGGCACGACCTAGATCAGGCGTGGGAAGACTACAATACAAACATGTCAAGTTTACAATGCAAGAGGACAAGCCTATAGCAGTTTTATTACACTTTGCAGAAGCTAAAGAAACTAACATAAAATCAGCAAGATTTGGATTAATGGAGGAAGAAGAAATGTGCCTCACGAGAACGATGTACGCATTTGTTCAAAAATCAGCACATTTAAGACATACCTTACCAGACGATCATACCTTCTTTCTCACATACTTAAATAAACCAGACAAGATTCCGTCATCAGCCAAACCATCCAACGTAGCTAACTGGATGAAGCAAATAATGAACGACGCAAGGGTGGATACTACTATATACAAGGCACACTCAATCCGATCAGCTGCAAGCACAAAAGCAGTAGAAAGGTTACATTCAATTGCAGAGGTCAAGCAACATGCTAACTGGAGTAGCAAAGCAAATACATTTGAAAAGTATTATTATAAACCAGTAGCTCAACGATCTTCAAGTACAATTATAGCAAATTCAATTTTTGGACTTACGGAGAACAGTACCACATTGAATGACAGAGCGGAGTCAAGGGAGATTGTTGTAGGAACGACCAACAGTCAGAAAAAAGGAACCCTGTAATTTTATGTTTTACAAAGGAATGAAATTGAAATAATCATCGAATTTAGAACTAGAAGATGACAAGATCGTGTCAAATTACTGATGTGAAAACCATTGAATGCATCTTTAATCCTTGCAAGATATAGAGAGGGTTTGAACAGAGAAATGTATACAGAGATATTGACAATGTTTTTTTTTTTTTTTTTTTTTTTTT
>NW_019671945.1:24524-139810 GCF_002708625.1 Rhizopus microsporus ATCC 52813 | reverse complement strand
TGAAACAAAGAAAGACTAAAATGGATCATCGGCAACAAATGAAGTTTGATTTAAGGGTTTTATTTGCATCTGCTCGCAACATGTCCTCACTGGGTGCAGTGATGGCTCCAGTGTGCTCGTCGATAAGTTGTTCTGTGACAATATTCTGTTCCTTGTTCATGTCCTACATGATGTATAAGTTGAATGACTACTTTCGTGTACGTATGATCTTACCTTTAATGTGAACAACAATTCGAAAACTTGAAACCAATACTTTCTTTCCGACCAACGGTGCGGGATCAGGGTTGAGCGTTCCCAAACACACGCCCACCGATTGCCTGCCACAACAAAGATAGAAAGCAGCGTAAGTTTATAGTCCACAAATTGCAAACCAAAAAGCTTTTGTTTTGCAAACGTGTTGTACGAAGCTTGCTGATATCGAGATTTTTCTTCTTGGAGGCAAATAGAGGTATATTCAAGCAACTTTAGAGTGTCTTCTTCCATGTGGATACCATCCTCCAAGCTAAGTATAAACTAAATTAATTAATATATAACATCGTTATGATAAAAAGGGAATATTACCCGGATGATTCAATCAGAATCCGATGGATATGATCCAACGTTGTCGTGCCAATACCATCCAATAGTTTAGTGGCTGAGGTATTGGTTGTTGTTGTTGTTAGTACTCGGTAATGGTAGAATAAAAGCAAAGAAGTGATGAGTCTCTGTTTTATCCTTTTATTAGAAGTGAGAGAAAGAGCTCATAGCAAAAAGAAATTAAGTTGTTTTAAAAGAGGTCGGAGTACTAACTAAGGTACATGTAACTAAGTCAAATGTAATCTCACACGTAAAGATTAGTATTAGACATGGTCAAATGCGACACTCTTATCCACACATCGGAGGACATAGCAAAATACATAGAATCTTGTGACTATCACTGTGTTTACTTGCCTTCATATATCTCTGAGCTCAATCCAATTGAGCAATACTGGTCAGTAGTCAAAAGTAAAGTGAAACGCAACAAGTTTCTCGAGAAGTAAACGTTGATGATACCGATCAGTGAAGCTTCTAATAGTTTGAGGTTAAGCGATTTTAAAGGGGTTGTTAGCCATTCGCATAAATGCTTGGACAAGTGTCGTAATAGGCAAGCCCTCTGAAGGGCGTGACAAAAAAACCACTGTATTATTCCCAACATGGCTCAAGACGACATAAAAGCATCAAATGAATTGTACACGCATCAGATTATTCTTTATGAATAACGAACTTTTTTCAACACGCCTACCTTTCATGCTTTCCATACCTTCTAACTTTTCATGTCTTCTAGGTTTTCCAAGCCTAAATTTCCATGCCCTTTATGCTGGAAGGTAAAGAAGGCGTGAAAAATTAGATGCTGTGACGGTCTGGCGTACGGATGAGATAGTAGTGTCCATTGCTTCAGGCCTCCAATTGACGTGTTTGATGAGATAATCATTATAATAACTCGAGTATAATCTTACAGTAGAGCATACATTCTACTTTACATTCCTCTATCGCATCTGATAAGAATAACTTATAATAACAACTATAGTAGCTACTAGTATAACAATATTAATATAAGCATAAATAATGTCAGTGACGACTATAATATAAATAGCAGCCATAGATTCTCTATCCAGTAAACTTTCACACAAACTTAATATTTCAGCTCTTCTTAATAAAGAATCTAATTCGCAAGTCATCGACTTAATAGCCTTTTTCAATAATACTAAAGCTAAATACAACAGAGCTGCAATCAACCTACTATGGCGTGTTGTTATCTGAGATCATTGCTGATCAAGGTCGCAATGTTGCTTTACGATGGGCGATCAGGTCTGCTGTAGAAACTGATATCCGCCCTGATGCCGTTATCTCCACGCTTGTACAGCACGACACGAGGCAAGGCACCGCGCTATTGATTCCCAAATACATGACCATCTCCTTCTCAATACAGCGCTGTCTTAGGTATGAAGCTCTCCTTCCGTATATATATCCTCTCACTGGTAACTTGTTCCTTGTAAACTTCCCATATCCCCTTGAATAAAAAAACTTGATATATTTTCGCCCCTTTTTGTCGCGTAAGCAAGTATGCGTAACTCGTCACTAAAATGTTACATCAAGTAAACACTCAAGAGCTGGCTGCTCACTTCGCCTAGATACCGATTTGGCAAATAAAAATACATCATTTTTGCTCTTTTGATGATCCATGATTTGACCGGATGGTACAAAAGTATGATCAATTCAAAAGAATAAAAGGGCACCGATATAAATTAAAATCCTTCTTTATTAGAGAACTTAATTTATACCGAAAGAGGATCTGGTTTTTGGAAATCTTGAGAGTATTCCTATTTATACTATTTCAAAGTAGATGAGCGCTGATATAATAACTAGGTTTGGGGGAGCCGAAGGGCGTAAAGGAAGCATATTCAGAAGGAATGACAATGGATCTCGTATAGTTTCAGACATGAACAGGCGTCGATGCATATCAAGGCAACTAATAACGTGATTCTTAGATAGCTGTTGCGTTGGGCGCTTAGGACATGGTCGAGGTTTGCCACCAGGAAGCCAGCCTAATCTCCAGCGTATACAGCAACTGCGCTCTGACTTAGACATGAGTAACCAGAGTATAGGATCCAGAGAGGTTGATCAACGGCAGCTAGAAAGCAGTTTGAAGTTTTGGCATTGTTGGCGGGTCTCTAGATTCTGTTGCAAAAAGTGCCATTTAGCAGCCTTGAGTGAGCGAGTGTTGGGTTCTTCAGTAGTAGACAGCACCGTTTTCCAAAGCGATGTACAAGAGAGAGCGTACCACTGGCTTCCTCTGGTATTGCGGATATAGGGTAACGGACAAGCAAGCAGTGCATCTTCTGGCAAATATAAGGAACGAAAGAGGAACTGTGTCTGTAGTATACGTATTGAAATCCTTGATTCTTAGATGGTGGTCGTAGGAGACGTGCGACTGCTTCTTGCCGTTGCAATCGGCGTTGTTGTTCATTCTCTGCAAGATTGCGCTTGATTTAGGAAATACGCTGAGGGTTATGCCATGGAGGTGTTTGGGAGGGTAGTGCAGGAAAATCTTCAGAGCTGAGATGGTTGTCGTTTTCGTGATGGTTGGGTTGGTTCATATTCGTAGATTGCTGTGTCGTTTGTTCATGTATTTGGGTCATCTGTTGACGTAAGTTGGCTATCTTTGCACGGGCTGCTGCAAGTTCGGTTGAGAGGCGTTTAATCATGTCCAGTAAGGTCTGCATATCGTACGCCTGGTCGTTTGTGTTACTGTTTTGGGTAGGCTGTGTATTGTGGAAAACTCCAAAGTTTCATTGTTTAGTGAGCTTACAAGACTGTTAGGAGAAACTAAAGACTGAACAATGTACGTCATGGTTCGAGCCTTAAAGGTCTTTCCACATCTATGACAACGAAATATGGGCATGGGCGGATCGGTTTTAATGGATCCATTACGACGAAATTGGCCCATCTTCTCGCAATGAGGACATCTCAAAGATTTACGGCGACTCTCAAACTGCAAAAGCAAAGAAGCTACTGCTTCTTGAGTGAGAGTATCATACATATTTATTAAATTATTGTTATTTATGTCGCCAGGTGGCATAGTTGAAGCAATTGTTTTCGTCGTAGTTAGTGTAACGTATAAATATGCGAAAGAGCTCTTTCCCATGATTTCCAAGCAAGCAACTTAGTTTCTAAAGATACGACTTCTGTTTCTGAAAAAACGAAATTGATTTTTATTTGCCCGTGGTATTGATTTTAATTCGTTGTGATTTTGCTTGTACAAGAGCATCAGACTGTGCATACGCGTTCGTATTTCAGTTTAAACACCGCTGAGAAAGACACAGAAAGAAAAGGTATCTTGTTCTTTTATTCTAAATAAAAATGTCAACTATAGAGTTACCACTTATTTCTGTTCAACCTGATTGGGACCAAGTTATTCGAGAAGCCGTTTCAAACAAAGCCTCGGACTCATTCTTTTGGATCGCTTGTTATGTAACAGGTTTGACAGCTCAAGATCGATCTGAACAGATCTTTATCTTTTACATTGTGATTAGGTAAACCAAGTGTCCAAGGCCAAGTCGAAGTTATAAAGAAAGATAACGGAGAATACGAACTTGAAGGGAAAAACGGATTTACTGTTAGCTCACTTGGCTCTGTAAGTTTTTTTTTATGTTATCTTGCATAACACTGACGATACAAAAAAAAAAGAGATCATTTAAAGTAGAATGTTCAGAACTCGGTGCCAAAGATATCATTGTATATGGACCCAAGGACGAAATAATTTTAGCCGAGAAAGCCCGAGTAAGATGAAAAGAAGAATTTGGATTATTCTAAAAGAAAGGGACTGACATATAAACTTAGCCTACATGTGTTGATGTGTCTCCAAATGGCAGGTTATTTGCTACAGCTAGTGGATCAGAGATTTTCTTGGGCAATTTATCCGAGGCAAAAGTTCAGGTAAGAAAGATAGAAAAAGAACAAGTTCGGAATGGCTTATATATAACCTTCATAAAGACTACATTGAAGGGACATCTGAGCGATGTGACAGCGGTTCAGTTCTTTCCAAGCAATCTTGTCCTGTTGACTGGTGGTGCCGATTTTCAACTCAAGATATGGTCTGTAATAGATGGTAGTAATCCTGTCACTTTAAGGAGCCACACTTCAGGTATATTTATGCTTGTCTCTCTCTTTTCTTTCTGTCTCACACATTATAAACCATGTATAGCAATTACGAGCACAGCCATTGTTGAGAAAGGAAGAAATATAATATGTTAGTATAACGGTATATATAGCATAGACGTTGTATATTCACATTCACTATAGCATCCTCTCGTGACGGGACAATCAAGTTGTGGAACTGTGGTACAGCCTCAGTCATTGCTACATTAGGAAAATACCAATGTCCTGTCAATAAGATTATATTGGCCAAACTTCCATCATCTTACCAACCTGTAGCAAAAGAGAGCTTAGGTATTTGCATCTCTCTCTCTCTCTCACGTACATGTACTCTAAAACACTGAATTTGATTTATCATAGATCCAGTAGAAGTTGGCACTGAGGACAAGATGGTCATAGCTGCTCTAGGTGACGGTAGCATTCGCGGTTTCCATCTTGGTACAAAATCAGAGGTAAGAGATGGAAATAGTAGATCTATTCATTTGCTCATCATATAATATGCCAGATATTTGCTTCGCCTACTGGTCCATATGCCTTGACAACATTGGTGTATGATGAAACTTCGAATATCGTTTTTGCTGGTAGTGAGAACGGTCAAATCACTGCATACTCATTGGAAAAGGGTTTAGAGTAAGTATCATTTCAAATTCAATCAAGACGTAATTCATTTCGTATTATAGAGAGCCAGTAGCTCAATGGCAGAGAAACAAGTTTCCTGTTACCTCGCTTGCGATAAAACTGAGCAAAAATGGTGAACGTGTACTTTGTGTTGCTAGCGGTAAGCATGATGTTTATACACAAATAATTATAGCTTATGTGTTTGTTAGCGGATGGAGCGCTTTATGAAACTAGCGCGTTATCTTCTTTAAAGGCAGACTCTAGTGTCCGAGTAGAGATAGAATATACTGGCAACGAACTCGAATCAGTCAATGAAATCAAAGTGGTGCCAGGTGGAGAAAAGGAAGGATACCAATCTATTGTCTGTAGTGTTCGTGATGGGAAACTAAAGGTTTATTAAATCAATAAATGTAATGTTTATAATTAAGCGTTTAAAAACAACAACAATAACAATAAAAATATTCTTGAATAAATAGTATTGTTTAAGCAAATAATCATTGTAAATAATAGATGTAGCGTGTGCTTTGTCCTCCAAATCACTAAATCCAATATAATGTTTCTTGTTTTATTTATATAATCTGCTTGATTTCATAGCCCGAGTTTCCGATGATAATTGGTAAAGGCTCTATTTCCATTTCATAAACTTTACGAATTGACCGGCATCGACGAGCAGGTCCTCCGTTTTCTGACTGAGCCAAGTCTCCATAAGAGACGGTATCATCCTTTAACTTTTTTAATAACGCACCATCAATCTCTAGCTTTACGTTTATTTCATGTACCAAAGAAAAGATTTCCCGTGTTGACTTGGATGGTATAGAACACACACAACCAGGTGGAATAAGTATCAGTTTGGATAAATCAAAGGACAATTTTGGAGTGTCAAGAGTAGCCAAGGTGCCGTTAGATCCCAAAGCCGAGTGCTCATTGCTGTTGAATAAGATCTGCTTTTCCATAATCGTCTTATACTCAGCGGCCTCTCCAAAGCTACATGTCATAAGGATACGTTGAGTCAACTGAGCTTTAACCTTTAGAGCATATATCTTAAAATTAGGACACATGTTGATCAACTTTAGTTTTAGTGGAATAGCATCTGAGCGTTCAAAGGCTTGTACAGGTATCTCCAGACGACCGAGTAGCTGAGAGGAGTTGCTGAAAAAGGTAGTTTGATGTGAATTGGAAGCCGAAGAGGTGGGCTTTATCAATAATGAGTTTGATAAAAGACAGCTACAGATGCTTTTGAATATATTATTATTTCCTGAGAGGCAAAGTTTGGCTTGAGCTGACTGAAGAGGTGAACGAAACTCGGGCGCATGAATGTCTAGATACGGCTCCAGCCGAACCTTGGCTGTGGAATAACATGTCAAGTGTTGCTGGCTGTCGTCTGTAGTGCATTTCATGATGACGATAATACGGTATGTAATTGGATAATTTGGGTGATCAAATGTTCCTCCTAGTTTTTGTGACATGGGTATTCCTATGGAAAAGCGAACGTTGGACTTCTTGCCATCTAGGCTGTAAGTACGCTCATTGTTGTGATCATGTAAATGGCTATCGTCTACAAATGTTCCATGACTTGAGTCTTTATCAAAGTCATCATCAGCTATACGTCTAATCAGCCTTTCTATTTGCTTATCCTGCTCACTCTTCATTCGTTTCTTTTTGGGAGCTACACGGTGTCGTCGCTCATGTGAATGGTCTGATTCATCCTCATTAAATGTTGCATGATGCTCTTCAGCGACTACTTCTAAATGATGACTTTCTGAACCAATGGTATTGTCATGGCCTGATCGTTTCATTATTCGGATTCCTTTGTTGATCAATTGCACATTTTTATGGTAATCAAATAATCCATTGTATAGAGGCACTTCACGCTGACTACCGCAGACTTGAACATTACCATATAATGCAACGCGCAAGTAAGATACTTTCACAGGTGAGTTCAGCTGAATCTGAAGTTTGCCATTAATAGACTGTCCTGGCCAGTAAGTTGGTAAATAACCTTCATAGGCTGGTAAATCTAAAGAAATGCTTAATCTGGGAGAGGCAAAAGGTGAAGTTTGGTCACCATTGTTTAGTGATGTAACTGGAGAATCCAAACAGCAACTCATGTGTAAATTAAAGTGGTAAGAGAGAAAGGAAAGAAAAAAATTGCGTATATATAGTAAATATATGTGTGCAAAACAGGAGATCTACATTTGAAGTCGTCCTAAACGCCATTAGCCAATAAGGAGATGCATAAACGAAAGTATATGGTTTAAAAAGGGGAAGAGCTATTGTAGTCATTGTCAACAAAGCTTATTGGATAGATTAACGATTAAGTGTGATTTATTGATAAACATTGTACATAAACTTTATAATAAATAAATAAGTCTTTGTTTTGGAACACATTCAAAGGGAGTTCAAGAGGAGGGGTTTAAGGAGTAAAATAAAGGGTTCTCTATGAGGCGGCTCTTGATTTCGCTCGAATTTTCGCACCCCATCTATAAAAGGCAAATGGTATAGGTACAATAGCCAGCGAGATAAAGGCGAGCAAGGTGCTTGCCCATTGATCACCTAAACGATCATACATTTGCTCGATAAACAGAGGAAAGGCAGCACCTGAACTGGAACGAACGAGGACCTTGGCAGCTAATGCAGAGGTAACGTAACGAGAGAAGCAGTCGATAAGATAATTATTTGCAGAATAGTAAAGCAAGACCATACCAAAGCCAAAAGGTAGACCAGATATAACAGGACCAATCCAGTGAACCCAAGGGTAAGACGTCCAACTGAAGATAAATAGAGAGATAGGAACGAAAGGAGCCGCGAACATCATACCCATAAGACGATCTTCTGGGGTAGCCTTGCCATTCTTTTTGATAGTATTTCTATATATCTTTTCAAAATAAGGAGTAGCTATGAGAGCAAAACCAGCGCCAATGAGGATACCAATAAAGGTCAGACCAATGAAACCATCGTTCATGTGATAGATACGACCAAATATGATTGGATAAGCAAAGAAGAAGGCATACAGCAGAGCATAGATAATGGCGATATAAAGAGACATGAGAATCAGAATGGGTTCGGTAGCGAGCATAACAAAGGGTCGAATAAGATTTGCTTGGACAAGTTCAGAAATTGGAACAGGAAACTCTTCTTCGACTGTAACATAGGTTGGATCACCGGTTTCTTTTCTCAGCTTTTTGGCGCGTCTAGCGAGGAGGATAGGGTGATAAGTTTCTGGCAAGATGATAGATAGTATCCAAGTAACACCAGCAAAGATCATGTTGACCCAATAGATCCATCTCCAACTTTGCGTACCAATTGAGATCCAGCCACCGACAATTGGACCAAGGACAGGACCAGCATAAGGTGCAGCAGCAAAGTAGGCAACAGCATAACCTCGAGTTTCTGCTGGGAAGATATCTGATATGGAACCACCTGCGAGCGTTAGAGCAACAGAGGCAAAGAAACCACAAAAGAAGCGACAGACGAGCACGGTTTCTATATTCTTGGCAACAGCACATGGGATATTGAAAACGGTGTAGAGTCCAAGAGCGACAATATAAATTGGCTTACGTCCCATGATTTCTGAAGCAGGGGACCATAATAAGGGACCTATCATAAAGCCAATGACCATAAGGGATACTTGGAGAATAGCTACTTCATGGGAGCATCCAAATGATTCGACTACGCCATCCAGTCGACCAGTGATAACAGATGAACCAAAAGCAGCAGATACGACAAAGAGAGCGACCACCATTGTATGAATATACCTGTATGATTTACTCCAGTTATAGGGGCATTCAGGGTCATTTTCTTCCCAATTGACATAGTGCGTTAGAGGACGCTTTTCAGAATGATGACTTAAGACTCTAGAAGGAAGAGCCTCAAGGTCTGCGTCTTTTGATGGATAAGGTTGAATGGATAAAGTTCTTGTAGCAAGAACACCTGGTGGTAGTTGTTCTCGAATTTGTTCTACATAAGAAGTGGTCTCTTGTAAAGGGATAGGTTCTTGAACGACATAGGTGTCATTTATTGTACTAGTATCACTACACGTTGATCTTCGATTATTGGATTTGGGTAGTGTAGCGTCTGGCATGTTGAATTAAGACAGTAAAGATGATGAAGTTATAAAAACCAAGAATACATCGACCCTTTATATACCTTTCTTTTCTATATCATTTAGGCGAATTTTGTTCATGTCAACGGATCTGCTCACGGACGATGGTTTATCCAAACCAATACATGTAAATTATTTAAATTCCGCAATGAGACAGATCGGATTATGGTAACACATGTTCCGAATCTGTCATGCTGGTAATATTTTTAGCGATTAAAACAGAATAATGAACGATTATCATTACTATTTTTTCTTCTTCAAGTTCTATATGAGATAACACAGATAAGAGTTGTTGTATAATCAATAGTGATTCAACTATAGCTTACTGGGCTTTGTTTTAGTTATATAAAGCATTACTTGATTTAATTCATGCTTTGGAAATAAAAAGAGAAAAGAAATGGAATAAAAGTACACCGTTGCTTAAATGAACTGCTTTAAAAAAAAAAAGATGATTTATGGCGTGGATCGCCTATTTGTTTTGACGCTGGATAAATGATATCAATGACAGCGCTAATTGTTACACACGTATCATTATCAAATCAATAAATATTCATTGATTGCCTTTTTTTTAAAAAAAAAAGAGTCGAGTAAAAAGGTTATTTTATAGATGACAATTAATAGGTGAAAGTATTTTATATTATGTTGTCATAGTGATTTACATATGAATCCCATGTTGCTTTCAAGGATGATTAATTAGAAAAGATCAGTCTTTATGGAATATTTGATTTACTATTAAAAAGCGTACGGTAATTACCTGGGGTTCTCTAATATTTCGACTCTTATTATTCTACATCTCTTTGCTTTTATCAATCTCTTATTGTAGCATGGTTTTATAAAAGAGCTCATGTTTTTGGCTTTTTACCCTTTTCAAAATAGATATTCATTACTTGTTTATTCTCGTTGAATTCAAACATAGGCTGACAAGTGTATTCTTACTCTTAGAGCACAAGAGATAATCGCTGATACAAGGTAAATTAAAGAAAAAGCAAAGCTCACATTGTTTTAAATAATTTCACCTTAATTTTCTAAGGGCATCACATAATGTTCTTATGAGGTAACATGCTTTTATTTCTAACTTTAATAGTTGTATCTCTTACAGGAGCTTTTACTCAGAATATGCTTTTTAATGTCAGTAACTAAAAAACTCATGATTAAAAATAGCGTATTGTTCATTTTGTACTTACCGAGACATTAAGGAATACACTGCCGTTAAAACGGAGAGAGCATTAACCCAGGAGCATCGTCAGTCGTTTGGAGGCCCTTCATTGTCATGTTTTGATTTGTAATTAAAATGTGGTATATATTTAATGCACTGTTCACATCGTGATTCCACGCCGTGCCCCAAGATTTACACTTGAGGACAGCATGTACTCTTTGCTTTGATCCAAAAGTACTATTCAAATTACAAAGAGCTGAGGGTGCAGTATTTCCTAAGAGGCCCGAATGCAATTTAGCCTCTATCATGCTCTTTCATAGTCTAGTCAACAAACTGCATAGGAGCCATATATGATCTTGATTTACTTTTAACACAAATAAAATTGGATTAGACTTGCCTGATACGCTGGCGATGCTCATAATCTTATTGATGGGTTCGGTATTGAGCCAAAAGCGATACATTCTCGATAACGGAGCATCGCGGAAGCCTTTAAAGAGTCTGACAAATTTAAAAACGCTCTATAGATAGAATCTTGCTCCGATGTAGAGACATGCATAGGAATTCTCTTGTTGTATATATATAATAGATTAAAAAGAATAAAGCTTTTCGTGCTTGAAGAGACGTATGTCTTGGATTTATTGGCAACACGAAATACCCTTTAGAGAAGATATCAACCAATAGCAACTTTTTTTCAGTCGACAGATAAAAGTAAGTCACATCGTTATTCTGTAAACAAACGGCAGTAGCCTCATTTTTTTTCTAATTGCTTCTTCTTTCAAAAGGAAATATGTCAGAAGTTGCGGCTCCAGTAACTGCTGATGGTCCGATAAAGGATGACGCAGTTAAAAAAGCACAAAAACAAAGAAGAAGAAACAAGAAAAAGAGTAAAAAGCAACGCTTAGCGGAAGAAGCGCAGCGAAAAGTAAGTTAATTGCATTATATAAATTAAAGGCGTCTAAACAGTCATTAGGAATTGGAAAAGCAACATGAAAAAGATGATTCACTAAAAGACGTTGAAGTTGAATATGTTGTCCAACCTATTGACTTGTCCGCTTTAAAAAAAGCGGATGGTATGTCAAGGTTAGATGAAAACACACTTCAACAGTTTTCAGAAATTTTTAAGCATTTTCAAAATGGCAAACCTGAACAAGATGAAGAAGTAAGAGATTACAACATTCTTGTAAAATATGACTAATTGGAAATGATCTTAGGAATTCCCTGTTTATGATAAATCACAACTCCAAAACGGCGATATAAATGAAGCTGATGAGGACGAAGAAAATAAAGAATCAGATCAAGCTCTATCTAAAAAGAAGTTGAAGAAAATACAACGTTTGACAGTTGCTGAATTGAAACAGTTGGTAAAGAAACCAGAAGTTGTAGAGGTACGTAATGACAATGCAATTTTTTTATAATCACTCACTTGTTTAATAATTAGTGGTGGGATGTTACCGCTAGTGATCCCAAACTTCTCATTTGGTTAAAATCATATCGTAATACTGTCCCAGTGCCTGCACACTGGAGCCAGAAACGCAAATACTTACAGGGAAAACGTGGTATTGAAAAGCCACCATGGGAACTTCCTGGTAGGTAGAACAAAGAAAAGAAAGAGAACAGTGATTGACTTGCTTTATAGATTTCATAAAGGATACAGGTATTATGGAAATGCGTGAGGCAGTCAGAGAAAAGGAAAATGCAGCAGGCTTAAGAGGAAAGATGAAAGAAAAGGTCAACCCAAGAATGGGCAAATTAGACGTTGATTATCAAAAATTACACGATGCTTTCTTCAGATTCCAGACCAAACCAAAGTTTACTATACATGGTGAATTATATTATGAAGGCAAAGAATTCGAAACAAAATTGAAAGAACAAAAGCCTGGACAGCTATCTGCAGAATTGAAAGAAGCGCTGAATATGCCACCGTTGGCACCTCCACCTTGGTTGATCAATATGCAACGCTATGGCCCACCACCAAGCTACCCAAATCTAAAGATTCCTGGGTTAAATGCGCCAATACCAGAAGGCGCTCAATGGGGATACCATCCTGGTGGTTGGGGAAGGCCTCCTGTTGATGAATATAACCGTCCCTTGTATGGTGATGTCTTTGGTGTTGCTCAACCTGAAGCTGCGCCACCAGAAATTGTAGAGCCAGTAGACAAACAGCTTTGGGGTGAACTCGAACCAGAAGAGGAATATGAAGAGGAAGAAGAGGAAGAAGAAGAAGAGGAGGAGGAGGAGCAGACAGAAGAACAACCAGAGGAAGAAGCCGAGGCAGAAGCTGAAGCTACTCAGGACCTTGCAGATGGTTTGGAAACTCCATCTGGAATAGCTTCTATTGCTTCTGGACTGGAAACACCAGCCCATATTGAACTTCGAAAGGACCGTAAACGCGAAGAAGATGAAGGTCCTAAGCAATTATATCACGTTTTACCAGAAGTCAAGAAAAATATCACTGGCTTTATGGGATCACAGCATGGTTACGACATTTCTTCAATCAATCAAACCACGCCTTCTAAACGAAAAGGTGAAAATGTCGAAGTGGCTATTGATCCTAGCGAATTAGAACGAGGTTTAGACGAATCCACGCTCCGTGCAAAATATGATGCAGAGCGAAAAGCAAAGATGGGCATTACTGCCACTGATGAGGACTTGTCTGACATGTATGCTGAATATGCAAGCAGACAGGCAAAGAAACAAAAGACTCAAAAGCATTAACTATTTTTTTTTTTTGAAATAAAAAAACACCTTGTAAATTCATTCATGTATTGCTACTACAATCACACCGAATTAGTATTCGTATTATGCAAGAATTTAGTAAGAATCTAAGCTTTATTCGCACACTGGTTGAAAAATAAAGAAAAGATTGACGCAGTGTGCGCCAATACTTTCTTATTTGTGTATACAATAGGTGTTAGTGTTCTTGTGCTGATAATAAACATGGGATGATAAAGAAACTAAATACGAATGCAATGATGATAGCCTTAGAAAGTAAAGTGAGCAGAAAACTTATAATACTTTTGAATTATATACCATCGATTTCAATGAAAGTGGTTCTGCGAACGTATTAATTAATTCGCCAAATACTTTACTTGCAATTTTTGATTTGCTTATATATGCTGAAGAAGTTTGTCGACATATATCCCACTCATGACAGAACTGCTGCCATATCTCACCCTTTAAATATGGGCCACAGTTATTACTAGTGTATTTATAGTCGCATTCTTTTGCTCTTTCTTCCATCTCTAGTCTTTAATATTTTATTCTCTTTGCTCTAAGGGATCCTTTTTTTTTTTTCTCACTTACAATTGAATTCTATACTGTGATTCAACCTCGTTTCTGCAAAATATGATTAAGCTAACAATTAAGAACAATGCAGTAATGATTCCCATGACATGTAGAAACACATGCACATAACTAATATAAAAGTGGTAGATTAGGATATTGTTCACTGAAGGGAAAAAGAAGAGTCATCCAACGTAGAAACTATGAAAGCGGCATCAGGAGACAAGCTGAATTTTATTGAATTATCGACATGTTCTATTCTTCGTCTTTTGTTTGGTGGTTGCAGAGACATAAAAAGTATGCATTACATTGATCAAGCGGAGGATTTTTTTCAGCTGAATTTTTTTTTTTTGTCTGTCATGCTTCCCTTTGAACTGTTCATAATAATAAGCATTTTTCTCTCAAAGTGTATATAAGCAACAGAGGCATCAATAAAATGTTGCTTTAGATATTAGTTATGATATGATTGAACTGATTGGTAGCTTGTTTATGTATATAATAACTGGCAAATATGCACATTTAGACTATTCATATTCACACACATATACACATATGCACACAGAATTACTTCTGGATAACATGTATTAAAAAGTTTCCTTGCTATCTTAAGGGTAAATTAACCACTACAGAACATAAATTGCCACCGCAATTAAGAAACTACGGCCTATTCTATTGAAGAGTTTTAACAGACCTTCTCTTGGGGAAACACTGCATGCACCAGAAAATACACTAAGTTAGACTGATTCAACAGGCATCGCCTTTAACCACTACTTGTGATGTCGTCAACAAAGCCTTTCAATGTGTAGTATCAAGATAAGCATGTGTTTATAAAGTCACCACCTTGGTTTGTTTTTCTTTTCAAGAAGAGGAGATTAAAAGAAATGTGGTTATTGCTTTATTTTAATTTTATTTGCGTTGTCAGTTTGATCAATAAATAATCAAGATCAATCGCGCGTAATTATGATGAAACTTCATAAAGAATATTTCACTGGATAGCCTTATATGCAGTGCTTAGAAGAAGTGTCCGTAGCATTAGCCCATTTTCTAGTGCATGTAGTATTGGCCTACTTTTGCACACAGGAGTCACCGAAAGCGACCATTTTGAATTTCACAAGCTCTTTTCAGCCGGGCCCTATTCTTTGAACTGTAAAAGTTTCTCAGAACCATACTATTGTCAATACTCTGCTGGTATATATCCATTGCTTGTTCAACGCTTGTTGCTGTCTTTATATCTAATTTTGCAAGATTATTTTCTATGTCTTGCACTGTTTTGTCTTAGGGTGACTTCTTTGCTTTTTCTAACCTTCTTCAGGCATTGTAGTGTCCAGAGCCAATATCAATATCGCCTGCCTTTATTGCCATAGAGAGTGGAACCTGCGGAAATGATTTAGCTCCGGATTCTTTCCTGTTATACTTGCTCAAAGTTTTCTGTGCTTCTTCTTTACACTCACTGATATTCACCAATGCTTTGTACTTGTTGTGAAGCTCTAGATAATATTTGAACCGTTTCATTGTGAGGGGAGCAGTGGATGTCATCGTTTTCGAAAAAAATAGAAAATATAAGTAGCTGGAATGCGTCTTTTTGTAACCCTTTTGTTAACAAAAAAAAGAAAAAAAAATTATGGAAGTTGATCTTTATATGTAAAAATAAATGATGTCGATCAATTACATCCTATGGATCATATTAATTAATGCATCATCAACTACTAAAGACTACCGATGCCATGAATAAGGGTTATGGGCTTAATGATGATATCTTGGCTTGTATACGAAATATATATTGATTATATTACGTCAAAGAGCGTAATCTTTTTCAATATAAACGAAGAAATACGGCATCTGTTTCATCGTTACCCTTTGAGATGTAGTAGTTATCTTTTCAGTTTCAGGTCATCTCGTGCTGCTTATACAGACAAAAACGGCTGATTTCGTTCATCTTTAAATTGCTTTTATCATCGTATAAGTAACTCCTTTCTTCGAGACTGCTACTCCTCCATTTCAACTTTAAGCTATTCGTTTCCTTAGAGATGTTTCTTCTATTTTCATTCTTCAAAGCATCTTTCAGCTGCTACTCTATTCCAGTAACTTCAGCTTGCAAGCCTTGTATTTCTTGCTGGAGGGTTTCTTTCGACTTTTTAGATTCTCCCCTCACAGATAGATGATCTATCAAGTCATACGAGGCCGGGCCATTTTTCTTGCTTGAATCATCCACAGCAGCATTTGTTCCAAGCAAGTGGACAGCCTTGACTCTAGGCAATAGCGTTATACTTTGAGCGAATTTTGAGCCACTGGATTTGCACACCTTTGCTATAACGCTCATATCAAACAATGAATTGAAATGCGCCAGGAAAGCGCATATCAAAGGAGATGTAGGTCTTCAGTATTAGCTTTAGGACCACTCTTAAAGGTGTATATTCATATCGTATTTTATATTTAGATCAAAGTAAACAATTCAACCCAAAAAACAAAGCAAAAACAAGACAGTGTACGCTCTCATTTGAACCAAACGATGTATGCTAAAGATGAATCCGCTCTTGCACTGGCTCTTGGTCTGTTTGAACAAATGTTTGCTAGTTTCGAAAAGCTGGTTACATATTTCAAGTTTTGCAACTGTCCACACAATGGAGGCTATACAGTCATATCTTTCTCTCGTGTGTCACTTCTTTGCCTCTGTCTCTTACTGCCTCTCCTACCAACAACCTCTTCTACCAACAACCTCTTCTTCTGCTTCTCTTGACCCTAACCCAGAAGATATCTATCAATTTATTAATGCAAGAAGCACTTGCTGTTATGGTCTTTTTTTTTTTTAGTGCAAGGTCTCAGAACTGACGACAGAAACAGAGTAGCTGTGAATTCTGAAGGAGACTTACTGCTGTTTGCTGTGTTTAAAATTACGAATCAATGGTGACTTACACTGACCTATATCAGTGTAAAGTCAATTCTTTTTATTTGCAACACCTATTAAAAAGATTGCGCTATACCATCTTTTTTATATACACCAATTATAAACATTTTATACTTAATGTAAGCATGGGCAACACAATCATGGAACAAGGAACTAATGTGAACCACATTTACTAAATTATCAATCCTCTTTTTTTCTTTTGCTTGCTTGCTTTGAACCATAGCGTGAACCATGGTAAATATTTCAAACAAGGAGTTTATATATAAAAAAGAGAGATAAAAGAAAAATAGAGAGAGGAGGGGAGAAAAGGTGTAGCGTGTTTAGAGCTTTGGCGGCATAAATAACATGTATTTTTCAATTTATATAGGATTTGCCAGAGAACTGGGTAGTGCGCCATTCCCGTACGTATAATAAAGATTATTATTACAACACTGTTACAAAAGAATCACGATGGGATGCACCTGTATTACAAGGGGATCTGGAAAGAGTACGCGCTAGTCATTTATTGATCAAAAGCAGAGAGTCAAGAAGACCAAGCTCATGGAGAGAAGTGAGTAAATATTGTATGAATGTAGATTATATTAAATGATTATGTGATAGGAGCGTATTACAAGAACAAAGGAAGAAGCTTTGCAGATATTAACAGAGTTTCAACGTAAAATTGAATCAGGAGAAGAAACTCTATCGGCATTAGCTACGAATTTTTCAGACTGTTCCAGTGCCAAACGTGGCGGTGATTTAGGCTATTTTGAACGCAACCAAATGCAAAAACCATTTGAGGAAGCGGCATTTTCACTTCAAGTAGGAGAGTTAAGTAAGCCTGTTTGGACTGACAGTGGCGTACATCTCATACTGAGAACAGCATAAGTAACAATACTTCTTTTGTACATATACTTATGAATAAATGAGCGTCTTCTTGATGCATTTCCCTCTTTTTTGTTGTCTTGTTTGATTGTCATCTGTCTTGGTTATTTTAAAGTCTTTTTTTTTTAAACATGGAAGAGTTTAGAAAAGGCACATCGCTTATTTCGGAGAAATCATTCCTTTGTAATACATGGATCAACAGCATTTCTTGCTTAGCAGTGCATACGGAATAAAACACCATGATAACGCCGTTCCGTTTGTTCGGATAATAAATGTTGCCTAGCAGGTGTAAACTGTAGTCTGGAGAAAAAAAGTTGACTTTATAGTTGCTTATCAATTGCATTGATTTATTTCTATTCATTTCAGAAACATAAAGGAGATACTACATCTTTGTCAAGAGGCATACCTTAGTTTCCATACTTTATGCCTAACATTAATGTACAAACTATACGATAGATACATTATCACTCAAGCTATGACGGCTTCTTGCTCTTTAACAATGAATATCGAGTAGAGTAGAGATGAGTATAGAGTTGATTCAGAAAAAGCATTGAGAATAAAATTACCCTTTTGTGCCGTTTCCCCCTTAATCGTTTGACTCATCTTTTGACTTTTGTATTTTTTTTTATAATCAGCCAATTAGTCATCGCATAAATGTAGACATTTGACTATTATGCATTCTTTAATGCAATCCAGATGAAAAGAGAGCATAATAAAAATAATCAATTCATCATTTTATATATTCTCTTTATTTTTGATATTCGATTCCCAACAGATGAGCTGCAGATCAATCAAACTTTGACGTATTATGAACCAAAATAAAAGGAACGAGTCAAAAGTTAAAGATTGTGAATGATACAATACATTATTCTTGTAAAGAAGTAATGACAAAGCTTCGCGTGCGTAAAAAGATTCCCAGTTGGACCATCGGACAATCGTAAATAATATTACCCGACATATCACTCGAAAAAAAAAAGATCAAATTCTACCAAATCAAGTATAATTAAGTCGGGAAAATTATAATCCATGCAATATGATGAAGTATTCTATAAAAGTGACATCGTTTCTTTTCTCTTTGATTTCATAGTTCATTGACAGCTTATAATTAAACATATGCAGCCAGATCAAGCGAGTGCTATAGGGACAGAAGAAGGAGTAATGCCTACTATTCATAGTAGTTTGACAAACAGTACCTTGGAAAGCGAGAAAGAGATTGACAAGGAACAAAATGAGCCATATTCTATATTTTCGATACCACAACAAGTCGTTCTTTTGGGCATCACAGCATTCACTGCCATGATATCCCCTTTGACAGCCAATATTTATTTACCCGCGTTAAATCAGATTGAACAAGTAGGTCTACATGTAAAATTTTTGATAAACATGGCCTAATGATTTCAAAGAGCTTTAATATAAGCACAGAGCAAGTAAACCTGACAATTACTGTTTACATGATCTTCCAGGCAATATCACCTACCTTTTGGGGAACATTAGCAGATAGCATAGGCAGACGTCCTATTCTCATGAGTACCATGACTGTATATTGTGGTGCCTGTATTGGATTAGCATTGGCACCCAACTATGCCTCTCTTATGATATTTAGAATGCTCCAAGCTTTTGGATCAAGCTCCGTCATTGCTGTTGGCGCTGGTGTTCTCGGAGATATCGCTGATAGTAAAAAGTAAGTCATTATTACATGACAGAATCAATTACTCATTTTTCGTTCTATTTTAGACGTGGATCTTATTTTGGTGTATATTCCATTGGTCAATTATCAGGACCAGTATATGGCCCGGTTGTGGGAGGCGCTATTGCTCAAAACCTAGGCTGGCGGTGGATCTTTTGGATCCTACTGATCATCAGCGCGACTTCCTTGGTAGCTGTTGGTCTTTTTGTGCCCGAAACGCTACGTAGCTTGGTTGGAAATGGATCTGGGTATGCCAATCCTACACCCTGGCAATGGATTGCTCGTAGACGAGGAAACCTCGATGAGAGGCGCATACAGGAAATCAAAGAAAGAAATCCAAAAAGGACTAGAATGAATTTCTTGAAACCCTTCATGTACTTGCTAGAACCCGATGTACTTGTCACTCTTTTATACAATGGTCTTCATTACACTGGCATTTATTGCTCCTTGGCTTCGATGACAAAGCAGTTCAGTATTCACTTTCCATTTTTATCCGAAACGAATATTGGTCTTTGTTACCTCAGTCAAGGCTGTGGTTCAATCCTTGGATCATATACACGAGGCAAAATCTTGGATTACGACTACAAAAAAGTTAGAAACGCGTTCAGAGAGAAACATCCAGACAGGCCGGAATGGGACATGCCTATCTTCAAGGCACGTTTTAGAACAATTTATGTGAACGTTGTCATGTGTGAGGTCATTACGATATTTTATGGCTGGTGCTTCGAGTGGAACGCACATCTTGCTGTTATATTAGTGCTTCAATTCTTTGGTAAGGCGCTTTTCTTTCTTACCTTTCTTCATAATGCTCATAAATCGCTTAATAGTTGGTTTTGGCACAGGTGGCATTATGGCTACTACTCAGACGTTATTGATTGACTTGTTTCCTGGCAAAGGTGCATCAATTACTGCCACAAATAACTTGGTTCGTTGTATATTGGGGTAACTACATAAATAGACTATATATAAGCATTGGCTCATTTTATCTTTAGAGCTATTGCAACGGTTTGTATTGATCCAGGTATTAGTGGCATCGGAATGGGTTGGATGTTTACTATTGTGGGCTTGATACTAGTTATATCCAATATTTGTATACTCGTCTTATTTATATATGGACCAGCTTGGAGAAGAAATCGTATTGACAGACAGCTGATGAAGGAAAAAGAGAAAATGCAAGCATAAGAAGGCAATATATTCCCGAGATTAATCTAATGTAAATATATCATGTATTATCACTTAATATATAGATGTTCATTGTTATAAAATAAAAATGTCTTACAGTTAAAGTCAATCAGCATTTAAACTTGCACTAATGCTGAAGAACGATCTCTTTGCTGCATGAATACTGTGACTTGGTATTTTGGTGTCCGTGTCGTGTTTCCGCCCTTGAAAAACCAGCTGCAGACAATCTTTTTAAAAAAAGGGCCTTCATAAAAATATGACAAGCACGTACCAAAGTGACAACAATGTACAATCATTGCTTCTTTTTCATGAACGAGACTTTAATTGTTTATAGGTGCTAGAAAAGGACATGTTTGCTGGAATAATGACCAGTTTATGCTTTCATAATGACCACATTCTGTTAGCAGGACATGGTCCTTATTTAAAAATATACAACATACAAACTGGAAAGATACTGTGCAGTGATTATGTTATGCAAGCTAATCGCATTCATCGCATTGTTCCATGTAGGTCTGACATTGACATGCTTAATTACAAAGACAATATTAACCAAGTAACGTGCAGATCCAAAAGTAATTCTGTCAGACTCGAAAACAGAGACAAGAAAATTGGCCATATTTGGGTCAAAATACTTATCCATTCTTACGATCGAGGTGTCGGATGATAGTGCAAGGTAAACCCGAATATATTGGTCCAAAAATGCTTCTATTGACATATCATCTAGATGTACAGTTGAACAATCATTTGGACCTTTTAAAGACTGGATCATGGATGCACAATGGATAATTGAAGATGATGATTCTTCGATACAAATGTCAATAGTCTATGCCCATAATTTCATGGAAGTTGTAAGATTGAATGGATCTGGATCAATAGATGTGTTATATTCTGTTCAATGTCAAGTTCGATGTATTCTATATTCAGCTCGTATTTTTGGTACTACCAGAGACACCTTGACGGTTGCTTCAGGCACAGTATTTAATGAAGTTCATCTATGGAAGCCATTGATAAAAGACGAACATGATGACGCTATTGTGTATAAAAAGTTGATTGGCCATGAAGGCGTTATCTTTTGTGTACGGTTTAATCATGATGCAAGCCAAATAGCAAGTGTCTCTGATGATAGAACCATTCGTATATGGTCACTTGAAGATGAAAGGTATACACCACACGAAAAAGCATAAAAAATGTTATTCAATGCTTTGCAGTAAACAACCTCTCATATTGTTTGGCCATACCGCTCGTGTATGGGATTGTCAATTTGTTGACCAGTATCTAGTCAGTATATCCGAAGACTCGACCTGCAGAGTTTGGAAGAACACACTGCTGCAAGAGGGTGTTGAAGATGAAGATAATGAGAATGGCAGTGATTGCATTGCCTGTTGGGAAGGACATGCTAGTAAAAATGTATGGAGCTGTGCCATTAATCCGAAACATAATGTTGTGGCAACCGGAGGACAGGATT
The DNA here is from genome assembly GCF_002708625.1 of Rhizopus microsporus ATCC 52813. Lineage (NCBI taxonomy): Eukaryota > Fungi > Mucoromycota > Mucoromycetes > Mucorales > Rhizopodaceae > Rhizopus > Rhizopus microsporus. Next base: position 117,875 of record NW_019671945.1, on the reverse strand, counting down.
CAGGTATCCGTTTATGGTCTTTTGCCTCCATCAAAAACAGTAGAATCGACTCAGAGGAGGACCTCAACAGCTTTCCCTTGCCTGCAGAAAGGGGCAAGGATTACGTACGCAATTTTGCTATGATTAAAGATCAGATGTTAATAGGAGCAACTACAGAAGGTTATCTGTTAAAATGTGATAAAAGCAAGAATGTCTGGGAAGAGATTCAACATGATCCTTCGTACAAGAATTACGCCATCATGAAAAGTTCAAAGTGTGGTAGAATCGTGATTATAGGCAACATTTATGGTGATTTGATTGTGATCAGTCCTGAAAATAAGTTTGAAGTGAGTATGCTATATACTGTCTAAATGACATTCTTATGAATTTATGCAGCCAGTGAAAGTGCCAGCACACAAACAAAAGCTCTTTGAAATCTTTATTGAATCATCTTCAAGTAAGAAAAGAACAAAGATGACAAGAATAATCATATTGATTGAATACTATAGATGAAAATATCTTGTACATAGTCTCAAACGGATACAACGAAAGAGTTCTTTTCCATGTATTGGACCTTTCTGGTTCAAAAGTAAGTCAATTATCTAATCATCAAGTTTGTATAATAACTAGTGTAGCCTTCTCTTGAAACATTGTACAATATTGAAATGCCTGTCGAAAAGACAACCGTCTTATCAATTGGAATTGTCGAAGAACACAACATTCTTATTTGTGGGTCTCGAGAATCTGCCTTGTTGATATATCGTATACCAAGTTATAGAGCCTCTTTAGATCATGCTGTTCAAAGCCTGAAAGCTTCTTTACAGCTCCGTCGATCACACGGCCGTCAAGCTATCACAAGTGTACTGGTCCGACCAAGGTCCCATACAGACGATGATGAAGAGCAAGAGACAAACGGAGATGTCGATTTTTGGACAACAGGCCGTGACGGCTGTTATATCCAGTACCGTCTTTGTTTATTAAAGGAAGCTTCAAAAAAGATGCCTTCTGATGCAGGCTGTACTGAAGTAGATGAACAAGAAACACAGCTAGGTGTAGCTAGCAGAGGTGATACTCTTGTCCATAGCCGAGATATGACGCTTGAAAAAATATATCGAAACAAGGTTACCAAGGGCACGTTGGAAGGCTCTTTATTCATAGACAACGAGGTTTTATTACTTGGTTTCTTTAGAAAACACTTTTTTGTGTATAATGAAAAGAAAAACTTTGTTATGGCCTCTATCAACTGTGGCGGTGGACACAGAAGGTGGAATTTCTTTGCAGGCGATGCCAAACTAAACAAATCAGCATTTGCCTTTATCAGAAAAGAAGTACTTTTTGCGCATTTCAGGGATATTTCAGGTATGGATGAAGGATTTAACGATAGTATACTTCAGCACAATTACCATGGTCGTGAAGTACGTGCTCTTCGATTTCTTAAGCTGCCATGTAAAGGTATGAAAGAGCCAAGACCACTCTTATTTGCCACGGGTGGTGAAGACACGATCCTTAGGATTCAGCAGTGTATGCCAAACAGTACTTCTGGATTTCATACTCTTGTCAATATTCGTAAGCATACGACGGTTATCAAAACAATTGACTATAGCCAAGGTTCATCTACTCTCTTGTTTACCAGTGGCGGTCTAGAAGAACTCCGATGTTGGAAGGTTGAGGTGATTTCGCCTAGGGCTGAACAAGAACCTGTACATCTGAATTGTCTTGAAATGGCCAGCTGTCCTGCTTTAACAAAAGATATAGAAGTTAGAATTATGGATATAACAGCTTTTGCTATTTCTCCCGAATATCATATCATTGGAGCAGTCTACTCTGACTCTATGATTAGGGTTTGGCTGTTCAATGAAGATAGTAGAAAGTTTTCTCTTGTGGCAGATGGTACTTGGCATGCAAAGTGTATACTTCAGATATGCCATGTTCAAGTCGACGGACATGTCTATTTCTTTACTTCAGCTACTGAAGGAGGTATTGCCATGTGGGATATTCATGACGAGTTACAGAGTGCTCTAGAAAAAGTTGATGAACTGGAAGCTGAACCTACTCTTGCGGCGTTCAGACTATCGGAGCCATTATATTATTACAGAACACACATGTCAGGTGTAAATGGATTAGAAGCGATTCCATACAAAGGTATTTTGTTCAAGTTGAAAAGGAGATGAAGCTAATACATGTTGTTATTAGATAAGAATCATTTACTGATTGCCACTGGAGGCGAAGATAATGCTGTTTCTGCAACTGTTTTGCATATTCAGGATGATAACACTATAAAACCTATTGGTGATTCTTTTATAATTCCCGATGCCCATGCATCCTCAGTTACAGGTATAAACATGAAAAACACACAATAGTTTCAACTTATTTATCTCAATTAGGCATCAAATGCGTTGGTGATGTCATCTTTACTTGTTCTACTGATCAACGGTTGAACATTTGGAAAGTAAATAATAATCTTGAGGATGGCAGCGTTTCTCTAACACTATCTGTTGCTACCTTTCTCGATGTCCCTGATCCTTCTGCTCTCGATGCTGTGTCTTTAAAGTAAGTCTGTGGTCCTAATACATTCTCCCTTGATTAAATATTTTTGTTTAGTGGATGCATTCATGTAGCAGCTACTGGCATTGGTTTACAAAGTATTAAATACGGTCAATTGAAACAATAAGAATAGAATGATAGAATTTTTATTATTTTTATATATATTGCTAATATCTCTTTCTCTACTTATATCGTTGCTGTTGTTGTTGTTTTATGCAAATGTTGAAAAAGCATTTTAACCTTGACGCTGCTTATGCTTTTTATTTTTTGAACATGTAACAAAAAGCTTTCCTCTTCTTCTGACAGTTGTGCAGCCATCACATAACTTCTTGACTGAAGATCGAACCTTCATTGTGCGAACAACATTGTACATAATAGAGTTATTAGTCTGTTGCCATAGTGCCAAGGTAGGCTGTTGTTGTCTAGTGAATTGTTGAAATGCAGTCTTTGTGAAATTTGTCAGAAATGACATTGTGTATTGGCCTAGTATAAAAATCAAATTATGACAAGGCTAAGCAACCACTATGTTATATATATTTTTTTTTCGTCCTGAAAATTTAGACTCAGTCATGTCAAAAAAAAAAGTTTTGTTTGGAAGGACTTGAGCTTCTTTTTCCCGTCAACAAAACATGGCTGATCCCAAAGAGCAACCACAGGACACACCTGCCACTGACAACAAGCCCGAGCTTGATGCTGCTGCTGCTGCAAAGAAGGCAGCAAAGGAAGCCAAGCAGAAAGAAAAACAGGCCGCCAAGTTGGCTAAATTCCAAGCAAAACAAGCCAAGGTAAATAATAACAACGGTATAGGGTAGCAAATCTTTTGAACAATTGTGTCATCCCAATAGCTTAATGAGGCCAAGAAGGCTGCCGGAGACAGTAACAATGCCGAGAAAAAAAAGAAGAAGGAGTCAAAGACCTCTACACCTGTCTTTGTTAACAAGACACCCAAGGGCGAAAAGAAAGGTAAAAAAAGCGAGGCATGATAAAATGATACACAATGACTCACATAGAATCATAGACATGTCTGATCCTATGGCTAATGCTTATGATCCTCGTGCTGTCGAAAGTGCTTGGTACGACTGGTGGGTTAAGGAAGGTCTCTTCAAGCCTGAATTTGGTCCTGATGGAAAGCCAAAGCCTGAGGGTACATTCGTTATTCCTGCCCCTCCACCAAATATTACTGGTTCCTTGCATATTGGTCACGCTTTAACTGTGGCTATTCAAGATGCATTGATCCGCTGGTATGTTAATTGTTTTCATATAACTTTGGATCCTCATTTTCTTTATTTCATAGGCAGCGTATGTTGGGCAAGACCGTCCTTTTCAATCCTGGTACAGATCACGCTGGTATTTCATGTCAATCTGTTGTTGAAAAGATGTTGTGGAAACAATCAAAAATTACTCGCCATGATCTCGGACGTGAAAAGTTTGTTGAAAAGGTGTGGGAATGGAAGGAACTCTACGGTAACAAGATTCATACCCAATTTGAGCGTCTTGGTGCCTCATTTGACTGGGACCGTGCTGTGTTCACGATGGATCCTGTAGGTATTAGTCAATTGTTTCTTTCAGAGTAACTTATTGTCTTTTAGAAACGTTACCATGCTGTAGAAGAAAACTTTATCCGTCTCCACCGTGATGGCATCATTTACCGTGCTAACCGTCTTGTCAACTGGTGTGTTGCCCTTAATACCACCTTATCCAATTTAGAAGTCGAAAATAAGGAATTGACGGGTCGTACTTTATTGAACGTTGCTGGATACGATGAAAAGGAAAAGTTTGAATTTGGTGTTCTCAATGAATTTGCTTATCAAGTCGAGGGATCAGACGAACGCGTTGTTGTTGCCACCACCCGTATCGAAACCATGTTGGGTGACACAGCCATTGCCGTCCACCCCAATGATGAACGCTATAAGCATCTTCACGGTAAATACGTCGTTCATCCATTCATTGATCGTCGTATTCCTATTGTCACCGATGATATTGCCGTCGATATGGCCTTTGGTACTGGTGCTGTCAAGATCACACCTGCCCATGACTTCAACGATTACGAAGTAGGAAAGCGCCACAATTTGGAATTTATCAACATTCTCAATGATGATGGTACCTTCAACGAACATGCTGGTCCTTATAAAGGCATGAAGCGCTTCCATGTTCGTAGACAAATCGTTGAAGACCTTAAGGCCAAGGGCTTATTTGTTGGTGTAAAGGAAAACCCTATGAGTGTTCCTGTCTGTAGCAAGTCTGGTGATATTATTGAACCTTTGATGAAGCCTCAATGGTGGGTCAAGTGTCAAGGTATGGCTGATAAGGCTATGAAGGCTGTCACTGATGGTGAGCTTAAGATTTCACCCAAGGTTTCCGAAGGTGACTGGTTCCGTTGGTTAAGCAATATCAATGACTGGTGTATCTCTCGTCAACTCTGGTGGGGCCATCGTGTTCCTGCTTACTTTGTCAAGATTGAAGGTGAAAACAACGACCAGATGAATGACGAATTGTGGGTCACGGGTCACAACGAAGATGAGGCTCGTACCGCTGCCGAAGCCAAGTTCCCTGGCAAAAAGTTCACCCTTGAACAAGATCCTGACGTTTTGGACACATGGTTCTCTTCTGGTTTATGGCCATTCTCTATCCAAGGCTGGCCCGAGCAAACATTTGATATGGAACACTTTTATCCTGCTAGCATGCTCGAAACAGGTTGGGATATTCTCTTCTTCTGGGTTGCTCGTATGGTTATGCTTGGTATCCAATTAACTGGCAAGGTTCCATTCAAGGAAGTTCTCTGCCACGCTATGATCCGTGATGCCCATGGACGAAAGATGTCCAAGTCGCTTGGTAACGTCATTGATCCCGTTGATGTCATCGAAGGTATTACTCTTCAAGGTCTTCATGATAAATTAAGCCAGGGTAACCTTGACACTAAGGAAATCAAGAAGGCAATGGCTGGTCAAAAGGCAGATTTCCCCAGAGGTATTCCCCAATGTGGTACTGACGCTCTTCGTTTTGCTCTGTGTGCCTATACCACTGGTGGCCGTGATATCAACCTTGACATCTTGCGTGTTGAAGGTTATCGTAAATTCTGTAACAAGTTGTGGAACGCCACTCGTTTTGCCTTGATGAAGCTTGGTGATGACTTCAAGCCTAATGCTTCTTCCGAGCCCAGTGGAAATGAGTCCTTGGTTGACAAATGGATTCTCACAAAGCTTAACAAATGTGCTATTGATACCAACAAGGCATTAGAAGAACGCAACTTTAAGGCTGCCACAGATGCTGTCTATCAATTCTGGCTTTATGAACTTTGCGATGTCTACATCGAAGCGATCAAGCCTGTTTGTGATATTGATACTAGCAAGGATGAAGCTGCCCACGCACGTAAAGTTACAGCTCAAAATACTTTATACACCTGTCTTGAGGCCGGCCTTAAGCTTATGCATCCATTCATGCCTTTTGTTACTGAAGAACTGTTCCAACGTCTTGTCCGTCGCCCTGGAGACAACATTATGAGTATTGTAAAGGCCAAGTATCCTACTGAAAATAAGGCATTTGACTTTACTGAAGCTGAAAAGGACTTTGACACTCTTTTTGAAGGCGTCAAGGTCATTCGTTCAATTGCTACTCAGCTCATGTTAAAGAAGAACATTGTTGCTGCTGTACAAACCAGCGATGCTACTCTCTTCAAACTTTATGAAAGCCAAAAGCATACTATTGTTGCCTTGGCTAAAGGTGTTACTGAATTATCTATTTTGGATGCAAGTGCAGAATCCCCTGTAGAAAGTGAATCTGGGTCTGTCGGTGATAATGTTACTGTGTTTATTCGTAAACAATCAAGTGATAACTAATAAATTGATATGCTTCATTATTGTTCTTGTCGTTAACGGTGTTGTCTTAAAAGCTAATATATTGTTTATGGGCGGAGAAAGAGCTGTGACAAGCTTTGTGACTGAGACACTTTAAAAAAAATTTTTGAATGAACCTTTAAGTAGAGCAAATTTACCTGTTAGCTCTTTTTTTTTTTAACTTTTTCCTTTCTCTTTAACTAGAAGAAAGAGGGAAAGATATTCATAAGTGGTAAGTTATTATTTTGGAGGGTTTCTTTATTTTTTTGCTTTGATGATAAATTTGATCATGCACCACGCAGAATGGTTATTGATGATACAATCCATTTTTACCTGAGCGAAAAAACAAAGAAACAATATATTGTCAATTGATATATTAACCATATATACTTATTATAGAAGATCACTTGGGTCGATTCACTTTTATTATGTCTTATCTTTCTACTTTGTTTTTGAACCTGACTCAAGCAGGTTTTTAACCAAAGGGTTCATTTGTTTATTTAATAAAAATTCAAATGTTCAAGTCACACATTCGTCTTTCTTTTTATTATTATTATTTCAACCATGTCTGAAAGTGTTTGGTTTTCTGGTCCAGTGAAGGATGCAGTCTCTATAGTTAACCAGAAGGATTGCGTATTTCTTGTCTATATTTATGGTTTATACATTTCCAGTCTTTGGTTTTACTATTTATAATAACAATCATAATAATAATAGACGACTCTGATAAAACCAAGACATTAGACAACACACTCAATGATGAAGAAATAGCAAACCACATTAAACAACATGCTGTTGCTTTAAAAATGGAAAAGGATTCAGAGAATGCTTCTCTATTTAGCCAATTATGTATGCTTATACTCGTAAAGTTCGCTAAGTTTAACCTTTTTCTCTATATTGCAGATCCAATACAGACTGTACCCATCTTGTACTTCATCAAGCAAGGTGTAATCAGAGAGTTTGGAACTGAAGCTATTACCAAACAAGAACTCTTGGAAAAGATAACAAATGCAAATAACCAAACCACTGTTGGTCAGCAAAACGCGTCTTTAAATACGAGTACACCTTCCGAGGCAAGTGGCAGTCGTACGACAGTTGATACACCTTTTGAAGACCAAAATAATGCGTCTACAAATAACAATGCAAATGCAGAGGCAACAGCTGCAGCAAAGAAAGCGGAGTAAGCCTACATCACAGGATATAACGGATGATTTAATTTAAAAATAAATAGATTGCAAAAACGGTTAGAAGAAGCTCGAAAACAACGCGCTGAGCAAGAAAGACAAGTAAGTACATACATTTATTAGCAACACAGACCGCGATCGACCGATAATCTTGTAGGAAGAACGAGCGAGAGAGATAAAGCGTAGAAATGAGGCAAAGGCTATACAAGAGGCTCAGCAGATGCAAAAGGATAAGGAAAACCAATTGTACCTTGAAAAGATAAAAAAAGAACGCAAGGAGGCAGAAGAGCATAAACGTAGAGTGCGCGAGCAAATAGCCAGAGATCGCGCAGAGAGATTAGCTGAGAGAAAGGCAGAAAAAGGACGTCAGGAAGCCGCTGGTTCATCCAGTCAGCAGATAGACAATACGAGGTACATTGAATGTTTTCATTCCCCTTTTTATTTGGGCTAATCTCCTCCTCCAAGTAAGAAGAGACAGAACCACGAATATAGCAATCTGAATATCCGTTTGCTTGACGGGACAAATATGCGTCATCAGTTTGAAGGTAAAAAGGATAGATGTATCATTATGGGTATTTAATACTTTACTTGTAGCATCTGATACTTTGGCTATAGTAAAACACTGGATTGAACAAGTAGGTAGCTCTAACATGAGCACAAAGAGAAAGAGAAGGGATATTGAACACAGACTTTTATAGAACAGAACAGATGAAAAGAAAGACTATAAGCTCTCTTCTCTGTTTCCTACTCGTTTATTTACCGAAGCAGATAATAATACCTCTCTCCGAGACCTGGATCTCTGCCCAAGCGCTACTATCATCTTGAAGCGAAGCAAAAACACAGCACCCAGTTTAAACCAGAATAATAGCTCTCAGCTCGGTTTTTTCCAAGCTGGGCTAGGTCATGCTTACGCTTTCTTTGTAGGTTTGCTGAGCTTTTTCGCCGGATTGTTTGGCACGTTATTTCCAAGAAATGGATACAATCCCATTCAACCATCTGCAACATCTGAGCAACAACGACAGCAACAACAACAACAACAACAACAACAGCAGCAGCAGCAGCAGCAGCAGTCATCTGCTCACAGTTTGAAGGGCGGTCATCGTTTAGGAGGCATACCTAACTCAAGCGAAGATAGCATCTCTACGTCAGTAGCAGATAGAGGACAAAGGTAAAATAACCCTTGACAGATATCTCTTTGAAGCTTACTATTCTACCCTTAGGCGAACACCTTTTACTGCTCGCTTCAATACCTTATACGAGGGGAATGATAATGCTGAAAATGAAAAGAGACCGACATACAATGGCAACTCTGTTAACCATGAATAATCAATAAATGGGTACTTTTTTATATACATTTGTTGCTTAATTGTTGAATGCCGTCTACGTCGAAAATACCATGTTCTTCTAACTCAATAGAGGCTATGATGGCTCTTGCTACCTGCTCTGTGTTTAGAGGGGCTGTTGTGATTGATTTACCCCCAGGTAAACTTCCAATTTCTTTTTTGAAAGGGCTTGTGATGGCGTTGGCGAGCTTTAATGCGCCTACAAGAGGAGCAACACTGGGTCTATTTGAATTGTACATCAAGCCTATTTAATATATATACATCAGACTCTTCATTTCAAAAAAATTGATCTCTCTATCTCTCTTTTCTTATCCTTCTTACCTGGACGCAAAGCAACTGTTTTAAACTTGTCTATTTTAAATAAATAGCTTTCAACCTCTCTCTTTGTTGTATAGTATCGAGGATCAATAAATGGCATGACTTGAGATGCAGAGATAAACACAAACGATTTTATCGAAGGCAGTTTTTCAACTTGGTTGGCAACAGTGATGGCTATATATAAGAGGGACATGAGCATACAGACATATGACTATATTATATAGATGAGTTACCTGTATCTCTGTTCATCATCTCATAAGTTGGACGAACTTTATGCTCCAACTTGGGATCAAGAGGATTTCCCTTGTCATTCAACAATAGTCCTGATAACTTTCCCGCAACTTCGCACAAAGACTTTGCCTGTGCAATTCCCTTATAGTCATTTTCTAAAAGAATACCCACACTATGAACTACATCAGTCACTCCCGATAGCACTTCCTTATAGCTCTCGGGCTCAAGTGAGTTACCAGAAGCCCATTGAACCTGTATTATCATTAGACAACTTGGATACGCGTTTGAAATATATATATATCTTTACCTTTTCAGCCCAAGCGGGTTTACCTCTCTGTTGAAAAACAGCAGGTTCTCCCTTTCGACTATATACAAGAAACACTAAGCTTATGACAAGAAAAACCAAAACAAGTTCTTTATTACCTTAGACTGACTGTTTCCCAACCCTTTTGAACAGCAAGTTTACAAACATCAAGCCCTATTGATATGCGCGTTAATAAAAGTAATGGTCTGCAATTCATGCGACATTACCAAGGAAACCAGTGCCACCTACAACGAGTACTTTTCTCGCAATTGACATTTTGAATGTGGTAAGCAAACCTGCAAAAAGTCAGCTTGAAACAGCAGGCCATAAAAGCGTTTTAAACTCCAGATATATGATAGTCACGCTGTACAAAAAGCAGGTCAGCCATCTATCAGAATAGCAGCAAACAGCATATCTGTCGTATTTACCCTATAAATACTTTATGTTATCATTATGGATAGTGCGTTTTACCATAAACTTCCTATGAATATTGTATCTAGTTCTGCAAATAAAAAAGATATAAGTGTAAAATGGCTAGCTACGAAAAAGTACTTGGAGATGAGGAGGGCAAGCTTAGCTCTCAATTGACAAAAGAAGCACTTTTGAATACCGTTGAAAGTAAATACTTAACATTTTTTTATGTAATCTTTGGCATCTCCAGAAAGTACAACCATATGCTTATATTCACGCCTCCATATCATTGTGAACTACAGCACATTGAAGTAGCTTGGTCGATGGTAAAGGGCCTTGTTGTATACAATCCCGATCTCCATGAGGTTGCCAGAAGTTTGAAAGAAAAACTTGATACTGCATTAAAAAAACATTGATAAAGGGTCTCTTATTTCGGTTGGAAGAAGTGATATGCAAGCAGGAGTATTTATGGCTAGTAAGAGTTGATCATGACGCGTTATATGATTTATAGTCAGTCTTTTCGTGATGTTCATTTTTAGAGTGATCTCATATTGTGTAAATACGATAGAAAGCCTTACTCAACAGCCATACAAGCAACATATAATAAATAAAGGACACTGCCTACTTCTTTTTAATTGGAATGTATATTGTCTTGTCAACTAAAATTAGCTCACAAAGTGTAAGGATACAACTTACACTGTAGTAATTATTCATTTTAAACATTAAGCAATATGTATTCAAAAAGTTTCATTTTTCAGAGTGATCCCAAATGGCCACTTACAGATTATGTACCATCAGAATGTTCACTCAATGTTCTCTTTGCTAGCTGTTGCAGGTCAGTGATGCTATAGGAACAGAGTTCTCATTTCAACGGTTTTTGTAAAGTAGCTTTGAGAGCATCTTGCCTCATTCAAATTTCACAATAGGGCAGTTGGTATGGTCATCCAATGATGGTTTGAATTGCCGCGTAGAGACAAATGTGAAAAACTAATTACAAAGAGGTACATTTCTGGTGAACACTACGCGTACGAGGAAATCCACGAGAAGGCTAATGCTACGAGCGCTTCTTCTAGGCACTATGTGTGACATCACTTTACAGCTGCATACTACCTAAAGCGTCTGCCTAACCAAAGGCTGTCCAGTGGAATATTCTTTGATATAAAATACGAATTTATCATAATTACACGTGATTGATCTTCGCTCTTTGTTGATTAACTGACAACATAAAATAAAAATACAAAAATAAAAAACAACATCTCTTTTTTTTTATCTCTTTCTTCTTAAAAGATGAATTCATATTCTACATCAAGGAGCATGGAAAGATGTTTGTTCCTGAGCAAGCTTAACGTGGTGCTATACATTGAAACGTTTCGTTGACGATATCACAGATGGTGTTTGTATCATTAACCCTCTTGTGGATTTCCTCGTGTGCGTAGTATACATCCCATTTCTAATATCGTATTTTATTTATTTATTGTCATTTAATTAATCATAAAAAAAGCTAGAATCTTCGTTCACCAATGCCATTCAGCATAGCTTGGATCCATCCCCCACAGGACGAAAACCTGTTCTAGCGTCATGGAGGAAAAAAAACTCGAATAGACCCTTGATCCAATAGAGTCAATAACCCTAGACCAACGTAGTCTCGCCAAGCATAGAACGCGATTGCTGTACTGCCTATGGTGAGGCCATACTCTATACCTATAACGGTCGTTGAGGTCGGCTTACCAGCCTCACATGGAGAGTCTACCACATAATGAATAGCAGAGGCGCAACCAGGTCTCTTGGAGGTACTCTATTCGACGCTAGGGGTATTGTTCACGATAAGCTCGATGGAAACACCCCCATAAAAACCCCACTTTTTGTCCGTGCGACAGTACTGAAAAGTATCTCACACGTTACGAGAAGTTCGTTTCACACTGAATTAGATCATTATCAAAGGCATTTGCGTGAATGAAATACCAGCTATTCAAAATGTGAGAGTTGAAGAGAAAGAAAAAGAAGAAAGAAGAAAAAAGGTCCCTGAATATACTTTTTTATATCTGTGGAAATTTAAAATAAGTCACACAAAACTTTTTAAGCCAATCATAACTCGGTTTGATTTAAACATAGTCTTTTATTCGCATGAGTAAAGGACTCTGTTGGTATGTGTCAAATGACTTGCCTATGTTTAATTTGATTACAGATAAAGAGGATAATAAGAATTCTAAGCTTATCTGACTTTAAACACGTAAAGTGGGAGTGTTGAAGGTAAAAAAAAAGCGGAAATTGTAAGAGGACTGTAAACCATTTACTATAAATAAAACGCCTTGTTCATATTTTTTCGTAGTCTCTCAGAAGAATTGTGTGTACTATAAGAAAGCCTCAAATCATTTTAATTCTATTCAACGCAATAAGCAGTTTTATTTGAGGTGACTGTCCATACTAGCTTTAAAAATCATAAACAAATTCCATATAAGCGTATCAAATGTCTATTCTAGAATCACTTTCAGTGAAATTAAACAAACACTCTTTTCAGCTTGAGCAATCGTTGATTCTTTTAGCTTTTCTCAAGCATTCTTTACCTTGAGCAATAAATAAAAAGAGAGGACTATTACTAATGAGAACCATTGCTTGTGTGTATGACAAGAAAAAATATTTTACAGAGTTCATCCCTCGTGCTAATTGCTCATTTTTGTCCTTCATTCTGCATAGAAAGATGGGACTTTTATTCAAAGCTTATAAAAGGGTCTTAAAGAGCATAAATGAAGATAGTGACACAAGCACAGGTGCAAACATATTTAAGAGGGGCGCATCAGAACTTTCGAGTGAAGAAACAATAAATATGGAAAGGGACTTTCATAACGAGGAATCTTCAACTTATTGGTTACCGAAAGATCCTGCAGAACAACTTAGATTAACAGGTGTAAGATCAGAGTGATTAAGACATATAAAAGTGGAATGAGCTGATGAGTTGTAAATAATATTTATAGCAACATTTCGCAATTAAGGAACTTTATCAAGGGTATAGAAAAACAAAAAACAAAAAAAAAAAAGAGTTCATTATTATTTTTGTATCTTAGCAATATCCTGAAGAATGTCCGTAAAAAGCTCGATTTTAAGAAAGGAATACGCGTGTTGGATGTTGGGTGCGGATCTGGTGCATGGATTATGGTAAGAATTATAAAGTGTATTTTTATGAAAATTAATTGTATCAAAAGGACATGGCAACAGAATATCCAAACTGTGTATACGAAGGATGTGATATAGTGGAAGTGACCAATAAGCGAGTATCATTGCAACAAGTTACATTTCGATATGGTAATGTATTGGATCGACTCCCTTTTGAAGACAATTCGTTTGATTTTGTTCATATGAGACTATTCGTATTGGCACTCAAGGTGAATGAATGGCCCATTGCTATCAATGAGATTTTACGTGTAACAAAACCAAGAGGTATGATTCAACTGGTAGAATTTGATCTCAAGGTAAGAGAAATGGTATATTTAATAAAGAGAATAGATTCAAATAGACATACTCTTTTTTCTCTTTGTAGATGACGGGAAATGAAGTAGTTCAGCAGGTTCTAACTGGAAGTAAGTCTCGTATGTTATCATGGGACTGCATTTTAATTGTATCATAACAGTCCATAGTGCATGCGAAGCTAGAGGGCAGGATCCTCGCATTGCTTTACAGCTGGAAAAATTAGTCTCTGAAAACAAGCAAGCCACGTCAGTTCAATCGGATTATCGATCTGTTGACATGGGTAAATAAGTAGAAAATTGTAACATATTTGTATAATAATGGTATATTAGCATCCAATACAAAAGCAGCAAAGATGTTTGTTTGGGATTGGATAGAAACTACTAAAAGTATGCTTCCTGTCATTTCATCAAAGATGGGTCTTGAAACTGAAGAGGAACAGAAAACCTATCTTGAGGAACTAAAATATGGCTTAACTCATTCAAATTCTTTCACTTACATGAATGTTGTTACCGCAGAAAAAATCAATAAAATTCAGGACTAAACTCCGCTAAGAGTGACTGATTTTATCAAAAGTAACATTTGAAGGGCTTCCCCCTCTCCTTGTCTCTCTCTCTTTACCTTTTAGAGAAATCAGCCATGGCAAAGAAGGCAAAAGCTAGAGTCATTCTTGTAAAGTTATTATCTACAGCTGGTACAGGATACAACTACATTAAAAGTCGTCCAAGAATTGCACCCAAGTTGTCCTTGATGAAATATGATCCTATGGGTATAATCTAAAACAGAAAAATAGAATTAAAAACTAATACATCGTTGATCTTAGTAAAACAACATGTTCTGTTCACAGAGACTAAAATGAAGAAATAATATTGAATTGTACATACATAAATCACATTAAATGTCACTTTTACCAAGTTTATAACGTGCGCCCTTGAATATGCCTTTGGTGCATCCTTTGTTATTTACAGCTTCAAATAGCTCACTATAGTTATCTCAATACATGTTCCTGAAATACATAAAGTAAACCCAGGGATAGAAATGTCAGAATATAGAATATATGTATGTATGTGTTGACATATGTTGAATTGAAATTGTAAGAAGAAAGCGTCTTGTTTGCGAGTTTTCCTCCACAGACAAGCTGTGATATTGAACGATGCTGGAATACTATCCATCGCACGTTTATCATTTCCTTTCTCTCATTGTATTCAGCAGGCTCATGAGTAAGCATACCGACCATGTTAGTAGCTGTTGCTTCTTCAAGATGTTTAATTATTTGTTGTGAACCTTCAATATGCTTTTGAAGAACAGGATATAAAAAAGTATGCCTTTAATGTCTTTTTATTCATTGCTGGACAAAAAAAAAAATATGGTTTACTGAGGAAGCTTTTAGAGTTTATACCACGCTTCCCAGCGTTGCCAACTCAAGTCATAAACCCATGAGGTTTGCTTTCTAATCCTATCGTTTAAGAACTCAATTACTTCTTTATTGAGTTGCATTTGTTGTTTTCCTTGTTCCATAGTCTCTAGGGAGCGAAAAACCACTTGTTGCCAATTCACATCACAATTGGTGCCAAGGGAGTCGCCTGTAAGATCATAGTATACCATTATGCTGTCACCAGCACTGTTTCTTGAATTTTTTGAATCGGCTTCCAGGGCGAGTAGAGGCACAATCCTTTCTTTACCCAGACTTGAGTGAAGATATTGTGGCAGCTGGTCCTGGATCCAGTAAACAGCCCCAAAAGGCTTTTACCTTGCAGGTCTTGCGGGTAGCAAAAGCACCGGTTATACATCTTCCTCAAAGTTTTTCTATTGTCTTGAACCATCTTTCTTGGGAGTTTCCATCCGTGTAGAAGGATCTTTATGTGTCTGAGTTTACCCGCCTTGATGTGCTAAACCGTCAACTTGCATTCGTTTGTAATTTCCTGAATTTGAAGCGCTAATGTGTGTAGAATGTACGACGTTGTTGTGCCTGCCGTCGCCACGTATTTGAGGGCAGCTCAGTTGTCTGAGGATGGCTGAACAGTTAAGTTTCTGACGTATTGTGGACAATCGACGTAATAAGTAGTCATTAAGAGAGTTGAACCAGTAAAATATCTTATTGTAAGCCCTAGTAAAGAAGAAGGGGTATAACTAAACACAACGCATACACATGATGTATTGAATGATAGCTCTAAATATAGACAAATCCGTGTCAGATATGTCTTCATTCAGGATTGCCCTTCCTTCGTTTCTTAGTTATCGTTGTCAATGACTCTTTGGATTGGTTCATTGAAGAAGTACCCCTTTTAGTGCTGTGTAAGATCATAGCAATAGATTTCGCTCAGCAGATTCTGCACCAGTAGTTAAAGGAGAAATGTGCTATGTTCATGGTGTAGGTCCATCTCATTGTTTCATTGTTACTAATTTTGGATATGTGGCACGTTGAAATTGGCTGTCGTCCAGAACATACGCAGACTGTAGACTTCACTCAGTGCATTGAGCGGTCACTATGACGTGTATAATGAAGTTTTGTTACGCAGTAAAAATGAGGCACTATTGCTTAATTTTTCAGGGGAAGAATAGAAAAAAAGAGTCAATTGAATCCTATTGAAGATATAGCAACTTTTCTATTTTTCTATATCAAAGAACCAATAATAAAGAAATGGTGGTTCTCGATTTTAGAATCACACTGTTCTATAAGCTTAGCAAAAGGATTCGGAAGTGCAATTATGAAGTTTTCATTAAGACGTCAGCTGCCACGTTATTATCCAAGGGACGGTTGACGTCAGATGATCATGCTATTAGCGTATACATTTTAATGGCTTATGAAGTAGACAAAGGGACAGCTAAAAATAATAACTAATTTACAAATGGCTGTGCCACGCGATAGCTGTCTTGAGTGATGAATCATCTGGCCTTTATTCGATCCCAAATCTCATGTATTACAATGGCGCAGTTGCTGCATACGTGTTCCTGATTGGCTGTCTCCAGTCTATCAGTCCATTGTTTCTCAGATTGGTTGCTACGCGACCGATTCCGATTACCAGTGAAGATGAGCATTTCGTCACTATAGGTCTGTGGCGCGCACGGATCAATCCAGTGGATCACGACTAAGGGCTTCCTCGATCTATAAATACATGCCCTTCTTTCTCTCTTTTCCCGTTCCTTACAACACTTACACATACACAATTCGCAACATGACTGCTCAATGGGTTTACGCTGCCGGATCCGCTTGGGTCACCTTTGATTCAGCAACACAAAAAATGATTGAATCACTTTGGGAAAGAGACGGTGCCACTTGGATCAATTGCCAATGCTTCCATGGCCCTATTTACGTAGATACCTCTGAAATGGTTGTCCATTTCAATAATTACTCTTATACAATTGCCAGAAGAAAATGTTAATCAAATCAAATAATTACCAACCATATACACTCCTTTCAACCTTCATTCAAGCCAGTACATTATAGATAACACATATGCCCAAATTACGCGTCTTTCAATATTTATGGAAGAAATATGTCTATGCTCACTATTGCACTTTCCTCTCATTCGCTGTATATTATTTATTATTCATTCATTCTCTTCTTTTGCATCAACACACACACACACAAATACCCCCTCACAACCTTTTCTTGTTTATTAGAATCTGTATATTATATACCTGTGCGTTTCTTTTCTATATACATTTTGAGACTTTAATTATGTAAATAAAATGTACATGTTTTTATATCATTATTCGAGAGCCTCTTTTTTTTTTTTTTTTTTTTTTTTTTTTTTTTTTGATAGCTCAAAGATCGTCATTAACGTGTGTGCCAAGCCAGAAAAAGCGGTGGTGCCTACAACCTCTGACATAATTCGGTAAGCCAAGAAATGAATGAATCATATTTTCGGGTAATATGCGGAATAGGGTGTGTAGGGTAATTTATGACCCATAAAGGTGGGTTTTCATTTTCTCTGCACAAGGAATTATATTTCTTAATAAATGTGTAATGACACACATGATACAAAGTAGAGACAAAGTTTTTTTTCTTTCAGGCTAAATATATACAATGTAATACAATACTTCAAAAATAATGTACAAGTTCAAGATGCGTCTAGTGAGATTATATCTTCGATATTTTCTAGTTGAATATCTTCTATCATTGGAATAGATATATCATTAAGGTCTTCTTCTTCTTCTAGATGATTGTTCTTTAATAATTGTTCATATGCTTTCTTGGCTTTTTCTAATGACTGATCAACATCCTCCTCATCTTCCTTTTCATCTTCATTTCCAAATGCTGTTCTGCGTCGCTTATTGCTACTAATAAAAAGTGGTTGTTCTTCGTCTTCGCTTTCTGAGAATACAATATATTTTCTCTTTCCTTCATCGTTTGGTGAACTCACTTGCTGTCTTTCTTCTACATCAGATGAATGTGTTTCCTGTCTGTCTTCTTCCTCTTCAGATAAATTCACCTCTCGTCTTTCATTTTCATCATTATTTGATGAACGCATATTCTGTCTTTCTTCTTCGTTGTCTGATCGTTGTATTTCCTTTTCCTTTTCCTTTTGTAACTCTTGCCAATCTGCAACTCTCTCTTCTTCACTTTCACTATCTGAACGATGCATTTCTGCTTCAACTTCCATCCTTATCCTCGTCTTTTCTCTGTATTCTTCTTGCCATTCTGCAATCGTCTGTTTTACTTTCTTGGATGAGGCCGCCTTGGTTACTTTTCTTGCAAAGTCTGTAAATCTGAACTTGGGGTATAAATTATTTGCCCATATCTGATAATAGCGCAACAATTTCTTCAAATCTTGATCTTCAAATCCTTTTCCTTTAAAACGTAAAAATGGAGTTTCATTTTTAAGTCTTGGTATGCCTTCGCTTGACAGTAGTCTATGAAATATGAGAAAAAGGTTTATATGATATGTGTTTATAATTTACAGGTTGTCATCAAGCTTCTTTTTTACTATCTTCTCTTTTTGTGTTGAATCATTTGTGGTAGTGTCTTCTTTTGTTTCCGTTACAGGCTCTGATGGAGATTCAAAGTTGTAGTCATCAAGAACAACATCATCGAAATCCATCGCGCGCGTTAATCACTTGAAAAAAAAAAAAAAAGGAAAAAGGAAAAAAGAGGACACGCGCGTTTTCAAAAAAAAAGGTTCGTGTGTCGGAAATTGAATTTATCGATTTTTTAGTAGGGTATTACTCCCTTACTGCAGATTTCCCCTTCTCTTATTTTCCTTATTCAACCATGGTAAATAACATCCATCAATCCATCCATCCATCCATCTCTAACTTTATGATTTGTATGTAGGCTAAGCGTACTAAGAAAGGTAACAACACAACAATTATAACAACAACGAGGAGATGTTAATCAACCATTTGTTTAATATAGTCGGAATCACTGGTAAATACGGTACTCGTTATGGTGCCTCTCTCAGAAAGACCGTAAAGAAGATGGAAATCACTCAACATTCCAAGTACACTTGTACCTTCTGTGGTAAGGACGCTGTCAAGCGTACTGCCGTTGGTATCTGGAAGTGCAAGGGCTGCAAGAAGGTCTTGGCTGGTGGTGCTTACACCGTCTCGTAAGTATAATGTTATGTTGTTGACAATGGGTATCTAATGAATTTATAGTACAACCGCTGCTGCCACTGTTCGTTCTACTGTCCGTCGTCTCCGTGAATTAGCCGAAATCTAAACACAATAAAAAAGTGATTACGACAATTTGCTGTTTGCAGTAGAAAAAAAAAAATACAACTGTAGGCTTTTTTTATTGTTGCTTTTGATATTCTACAAACTTACAAAAATGTTACCATCGACACATTGGAACAAAAAATAGGAGAAAACGGGGAGTTATTACCTCATCAATCAGTATGGGCCATGCTTCTTCAGGATTATAGTTTTGTAAATCCGTATTGATTTGACTGATGAAATCCAAAAACTACAAAAAGATATAAGTGTGTGTGTATGCTGGGGTATTTTTCAACAACACATACGAGATTCCATGTATCGCGTGAGATAGCCTTGTTATACTTTTGTTGTAAAAATAGTATCCATTGTTCTAGTAAGCTATACCTATCAGATAATAGTAATCTCCATAATTCAATGGCTGCTTCCAGTGCTAGACACATGATGAATTAGAACGAAGAAAAGAAAAGAAATCTAGCATACCCAAGCTCTTTTGTCCAGTTTGTCTTCCAAATAAAAATGCATAATGATACACTTTTCTAAATCCTTCATCAGTATGATAGTTATTTACAACTGTTGTCTCAAGCTCTTTTTTCAGCTTATCTATGTTATCAGCCTCTAAGTCAACACAACCCTTGACAAAGCCTTCTTTGGTGAATTCGCCCATTCGTTCAGAATTTAGTTGATGGGAAAGTAATAAGAACTCAAGCTGAGTTGGTTCAATACCAAGGTCCTCACACAAGGTCATTGTCCCATCTACAGATATAGCATCTGGTCTTTGTGAATCTATAAAAGGATATAATAGTCAGTTTATATGCACACAAGCGCATTCGTTATTTATATTTGCCTTTATATTTGTTAAACATGGCCTTGATTTTTTGAACATCTACATTTCTTTTTTGTTCAAACACTGAGTTAATGGCTAGTTGTAAACTCCAGTTTGCCATCTTTAATGCCTGAGTGCTCTCTCTCTCACTTTATATGTATACATTTTAATTAGCTATAATTTAATTTCGTTCTCTTTCAAACCTCAATTGAGTGATTTCCATGAGTTGCTTAATCTTTTCTATTTGATGCTGACGCTATTACAATAAATATTATGATAACAGCCTTATAGCTCTTTGTTGGTACTTACATAGGACATGTTTAGTGGATATAAATCGACAGAAATGCGGTGTTTAATAAATTTATCTTTTTCGGGGGGCTGCCACTCTTTTTTATTGTAAACATGTATAGACGTGTTATTGCACGTAACTATGTTGGTCTTGCTTTCAACCAACAACAAAAGACAGAAACAGTTGATCGCTCCTTAAAATCATTTCAACATACTGTCAATGGAGCTACTGCGACCATATCCGAAGTTGGAAAAGGTACCTTTTTTTGTGTAAAGGGCAACATTACTCATGTAAACTACAGACGTCACTACTGCTAACCAAACAGAAGCTATATTCGAAGTTGTATCTTCTGGACCTGGTAAGGGATAGTAATAATAATAATAATCGTACTAAAATACTAATCAATCAACAGGTTCTGCTTTGTTAGTCAAGGTTCGATATTTATGACATTTTATTAAATGTAATTAACATGGGGTTAATCCTATAGCTTCCTCCTGAATCTGAAATCACAGCTGTCACTGGTTCAACATTAGCATGCTCAACAAAAGTATTTTCCAAATTATCTCTTGATACAAGCACTGTACGAGCTGTTGGTAGAAAACTGGTGGGCGATAACATGTTTTATCAAAAAGTAAGACGCACTTGTGAATAACCTTATAGTGTTAACGCCAACATCAAATAGTATTATACCAAGAGCGCAGCTGGTGATATCTTATTAGCACCACAGCGTCTTGGCGAAATATCAATCATTCAGTTAAAGAGTAGTGCCAAGTATATGTTACGTCGAGATGCCTTTTTAGCCAAGACAGAAAAGGTCACATTGGATTTAGGCATCAATCATGATCAATCGGTATGTTATAGATAGTCAAATTTTCAGTCATATGTCTTATATGTTATATGCAGGGACTTGTGAACAAGTTGGTTCATTCTGTGAGTGGGCCTGGTACATTAGCCATTAGTCATTATGGTGGTATCTATCGCATTTCGCTTGCAGCGGGAGAAGAGTATAAGGCAAATCCTCTTAATTTGATCATGTGGGATAAGCGTACAAGTCCCACACAACCTCAGGCTCACAGTAGATTAATTCCTTCTCCTCGATCTACTCTTCGAAAGTATGAAGTCATTCGAAATATTGTCGACAGTCCCTCACTTCAGCCCAAGCTGCAGTATGCAAATCATGTACTTTTGACACTTCGAAACTTTATCCTTGGTACACCCGTATGTGTGTCTTTTATCAACCATATATTTTTTTTTTAACCTCTGCAAGTAGGAATTTGTAAAGCTAAAAGGACCTGGTGACTTTTATTTAGCTTCTCGAGTTGAACCTCGATTGGAGAAATCAAGATTGTAAGCGAAAGAAAAAAGCCACCCTTCTTTTACTAATAGTGTATAATAGAATGAATGCATTGGCTGCTGTTAATGATTCTACAAACCAATTATTTGAACAATCCAGCATATTTCCTGCAGAAGAACCTGAACGAGTCCTTCCAACAGCTTTTAAAAGAAAGCATCCGGGATATGCACAAAAATCAGAAGGTGGCTTTCCATCTTATTATGCCGAAGTTGGACCCAAAGGTGTTGTATCATTTAATAAAGCGTAGACCCACAAAAGATTTTTTTATTTTGTTTGAACAAATGAATGGAGATGAATATATATTTATGTTATTTACAAAGGAATGTCGGGGGGGGGGGTTATTTACACTTGAATGTTCCAGCATTAAATGGTATCTTGATAGATGGATGAAGCCAGTTCATAGACACGAGAATAAAGTTGAGATTGAAGGTCGGATATTAACCTTGCCTTGTATGAATCTAATAAACTCTTGGTTTCTTTCTTTTCAACAGCTGTAGACCATAAAGTGGATATAGCTGTATTAGAAAACGTAGATTGGCAGTTCAGCAAGGACCGCTTGATATTACCAATCATATCAAAGTCCCGAAGAGTGTCAATAATATCATCCGTTATATCCATATTCAGGAGTTCTAAGGAGTCAGACAGATCTTCCACTACTTCATCCGAAACGGACTGTGATATCATTTGATGATAGTCATTATCCGCCGTAAGCCAGCGACGTTTCAAGATGGGGTAGATTTGGTTGTAGATAAAAGTACTCTGTTCATGTATTTGATTAGCAATCATTCCAGGCATTTGTGCAACACAGACTATAAAAGGAATTAGACAATTAACACCACAAAAAAGATTCGGATTACCTTGCATAGGCTCTGACCCTAACAAGAGTTCAGCTTCAGGCTTTAGAGCCTCATAAAGATGATGAGGGTCTTTGATAATTTGAGATAGTTCAAGTAATAGCTTTTCATTGTGTTGACCAAGGACAGTGTCGACAATGGATTCATAATGAACTTGTGCAGTGTCACGCAGTAATTCGGTCTTTATGTAGAATGCTTGAGCAAATAAGCAAAAATAAAGGAATAACAAAAAGGTGAGCATTGAGCAATTGACCAGCAATTGGGATAAAAAGAGATAGAAGTGAAGAAGAAAAAGAAAAGGTGATTTGACAGCTTAAATGAAAAGGAGAAAGAGTCTAGGTTTTTATACTTGGTTCTCCCCTTTCATATCCCGTGATGTGATACAAACTACGGATGGTTTGAACCAACTCTTTGTATAAAAACATACAATATATACTGTTTATGCAAGGAAGGAAACTCCGGTATCGTTTGTTTCTCCTTCCTCCCTTTTCAAACAAATTTCACATAATCGCCATACCCTTCCCCTTATTTTTTCTGTACTTTCCCTTTTGTACAAGGTAATTAAGAATATGCCATAATTGGCGACGTTACCGCGAATGGTAATACTCTAATTTACTGATGGTACCAACCTCGGCTTTATTACAAGCGGGTCCCTAGAAAGTCTATGAACTCTCAAGGCTGTCAGGGTTTGAAATGATTACGCCTTGACTCATCAATCGATTCTACTCATATTACAACCAATTCCTTTGTGCATTATATACTTTACAAAAAAAAAAAAGGATAAATGGCAAAAACACGGCTGACTTCTATTGGTTAATAGCTACACGTAATAGGAAACTTATTTAAACAAAGAGACGGTAGTACTCGTACGCTTTCAACTTTATATTTTCTGGGTTTCCTTGGTAACAATTACCATGACGTTGATCTTTATTTAAATAATAATTTATGTGCGTATTGAAATATCTACAAGTGAAGTGGGGAGAGAAATGCATATTGTTTAATATCTAGAACGAATAGCCCAAACTCTTGATGCCAGCTTAGGCCTTGATTCCGCAACAGAGTTTAATTCTTTATCAAATGATTTCAAGTGCTGTGCTCCATCAGGATCATTTGATAACAAGTCTAATAAATGACATACAACCAAAGCAACACCTTGAGCCTCATTTGAATCAACATGATCCATTGTCTCAACAGATGATGACGACGATGGTGTAGACGGCGACGAACTGAGTTCAGGGCTAGTGCATTGACTATAGTCATTGGTAAAGAAATGGGATTGCAGATGAGATATAAATGCCTCTCTAGTCAATGCATATCCTTGACATGATGCCCACTGACAGTAATACTCCTTTTCTTCTTCCGTGGAAACCATATGGTGACACAACACATGGGTCTGGAGTGTGAATGTATCCGTAAATAATCGTAAGCAGCCATTCCATTGACATGCAACTTGAGGACCTAAATATGTATTAGTAATTATCCTTTTTTAAATAAATAAATAAACTTACGATCCTGCAGAATGCTAGTCTTCATTTGTATACCACAAACGTCCAATCCTTCGATCGTAGGACTCGGATAGGGTGTTTGCTGCACAGACTGTGGTGACAGGGCAGGTGTAAATGCAATCTTGATCACTGTATAGAAATCCTTCATCTTTAATGCTTTTTCTAATCCGAACCGTGCTTCGTAAAGCAAATAAATATCATCAAGCGAAACGACGCTTGTTCTTTCAGCTACTTCAAATTTGTCTTTTAGCCTATTAAACAAACATTATTAAACCATTCTTTATATAGGCGATAATACTTGCCATCCTAAACATCGATAGGGTTCATCCAAATTGTGGTATATTGTTAGATCTGGTACCCGTGGTATCACTTTAGACTGTCCTTGGTTGCTGGCAGATTTTGTCGCGTTGGGTAACAGTGTATTACTTTCTTGCTGAACAAATCGCGCAGAAAAGTACTTTGACTTGGTAAGGAGTAAGGCTATCAACATTGCATATACACCGTGGTTACATATCTTTAACACTTCCGACCGGGATTCTGAGGACATTTTCGCGTACTGAAGCGTGTACTCTACCACAGTACCCACCAATTCCTCGTCGTCTGCCAACAGTAGCTGTACGATTGGCTCTAGGACAGGACTATTGACCAAACAAGTATGATTTGTAGGCTGTACAGAGAGCCAGCTAAGCGTACGGATAGATCCTATAACCAAATACCGATCATGTGATGATACAAGTTTGTATAGTGACACTAAAAAGGGGTCTTCTTTTGACGCGAGATGAATGTTGGGGGCAATGTTTTCTAGGATATCAATGGAATGTCTTCCGATTTCTACGTGGCCCATCATGATAGCAATCTCCAAGCTCTGCAAGATAACATTGTTGACAGATCGGTTATGAGCGAGTATCTGGGTGTATTCTTTCACAGATGATAAGTTACGTAAAATGTGTAAAACCTTAAGAACGGTTCCTAATTCCCCATTGTTACTGTGGTGGCTGTGGTCGTTACTCATAATATCAAGGATATTGCTATTTAGCCTTTCAGCGTGGTATGCTGTCGCAAGCTGCATTAATCCTGTCTCGGCCATTGATATGAGTATGTCCAACAATAAGGGTGTCTGGTTCAATTCGATCTTTTCAGGACATTCAAACGACCTTTGGACAATCATGTTTAGAGCCCACTCGACATCTGATTCTCTTCCAAATTGTAAAGCAAACAATATTCTGTCTTTTTCAGTGACATGGTTATTCACAATGGTATTGATGATTGCTGAAGTATCCGTGTTCGTCGTGGGCTTCTTTATCTTTGGACGCGTTTTTCTTTCCGTTTGTCGATATGCTTTGCCTGCCAATGTCGAAGCTCTATGTGCGTGTGGTCCAAGTAACTCTGCAGGTGGATTCCATGTCTTGTTCCAAACTTTTTCTTCTTCGTAACCAAGCTATTGTAACAAGGAATTTAGAAAATAATTCTCAACACCACATAACAAAAGCATACCAAATTACGAATATAAACGCCTTTTAATATATAGGCACTGTTGGTACACGTTGAACGAAGATCAAACATGTTGCCTACTTGTTTCCATCCTCTGTTCTTTGTCACTTCGTCAAATCCACCTGCAGCCACAACGACTCGAAATATCTTGTATAGATCTAATCTACAGCCACCTAACACTGGCTCAGCTACCAATCGTGTTCTATATGAAACGTTGGTATGTCTTTTTAAATCTATAACATCTATTCTAATTACCCTTTGGAGTCGTGAAATTGTTTAAGGTCTTTGATAAACTTGACATATTCGGGTGTGCGGTCTATTGTATCAGGTAAATTGACCATGCTGCTGCTTCAAGAGAGAAAAAAGGTTAAAGTCCCTTTCTTTTCTTTCAGAGGTTTGCTTTATAATAATGTCTCTGCCAAATTGTCAATGGAAAAAAAGAATGGCAGGCTTATTTAAGCAAAGAAAAAAAAAAGAGACAAAATTTTGTGGCTTAAAAAAGATACAGAAAAATGCGTTCCTGAAATCATGTTTTTATTAATGTTATTTTTACCATGCTTTTAAGCTTTGCTGTACTCTTTCTAAAAAGACATCTGTAAATTCATTTGATTCCTTGAGCTTTTTTTGAACCCAAGGCATACGTGATCCAAGACTCTTGATCATCTTGTCTAGTTTACTTTCAGTGGTATCCTGTCTCCATGCTTCATTCAAGATGGTCTTTTCAGGCGAATTTTTATATACTTCCAACAATTTAAACTATTAAATATATAAGTAAAGCTTCGCCGTATAACTCATCTCATTACCAGTCTCTCGGATTCCTCATCAGACAGATTGTCATTCTCCTGCAATTCATAAATCAGTCGTTTTGGTATCGGCCTTTCGCTGTTGGTGTTGCTCACATGGAACCAATTGATGACACTAGCTGATCCTGGCAAGTTAGGATCATATGGTCCAACAATGGCCCCAACAAAGGGTTCAGAAGATGCTTGCTCATCTCGGCACAGCACCTGATAATTACGTTGATTCTCTATATCCACCAAACTGGGATCAGGAACAAAAGTAGGATGAGAATGATACCAGCCGACGACCTTTAGATTACGCTCCTCAATCAGCTGCCTTGTCTCAATAGCACTAGTAGGATCCATCTCTACATTAACATCATTTCTCCCAGTTTCAATCGAACGGCAAGGATACGCCTCGCGTACGATGATACCTAAAGCAAATGTATCAGTTCTCTAGTTCATCCCCATCTATTCTTCCTTACGCATTGTTTCTTTATCCCAATCACCAGCCAAGAATCCAATGATTTCTGTCGTCATCAAATGAGCATGAAAGTCCATTGCTAACAACACGTTCGATTGAACAGTGATATGGAAAGGCTGACATCCAGCTGTGTTTGATCCAGGTTTTCCAATAAATGGTTCGCATTTAATCATTGTTAGCGGGTCTCTGTGCAATTCTTGTCAGTAACATCTTTTAAATCACCCATTCTTACTCGTCTTTAGTAATCTGTCCATAGTTGATTGACTCTCGCTGCTTCCTTAGCTTAGATGAAGAATAACTTGTTCTACCTGTCGCATCATAGGGTGTGCTATCAGAAATATTCTTTGTTCTATCGCACCATTATTGTTTACTTTTCCATTTTGATAGCAACTAGACGGACACTTACGAGGAGGATGTAGAAGGTGAAGGTGTGTTTGACTTGACCTTTTTTTCAGGCGTTGGCTTTCTATCTTTCTTTTCTTCTTTATCACTAATAGTCAATTCCTTTGTCTGTTTTTCTACGCCAGTCTCTGTCTTTTCCTCATCCGTTTTAGCTACGGTCATTGATTTTAAATAGGGTCGTGCTGCAGCAGAATTTGGATCCAAAGGCCTTCCTGAGAGTGTATATCCTTCACCGGTTTCTCTTACTTTTTCAGGCAAAGGTATATTATCTCTAAACATTTTAATGAAGTGCTTTTGAGCATGACTTCGGATAGAGTTAGAGTCTCTTGTACCAACGTGTGCTTGAAGCTAAGATAACAAAGATGAATAAATTGTAAAGAAATCAAATATTTTCTGTTACTTTTGTCCAGTCTCTTCCAAACAACTCCAGACCCTCTATAAAATTCTTTTCTTCCAACTCTGTGTATACACCTGTGTTATAACCTTCTGGTACAGGCTTCCTAGGCTTCTTGCTCATTGGCTTTTCTTCTGTATCGTCCTTTATATCATTTGTTGATTCATTTGTATTTTCTACATTTGGTGATTCTGATACTGTGTTTGTTGTTGTAGTAGCAGTAGAAGAAGAAGGTATCTTTCTCTTACGTCCTCTTTTAACTAATATCATTTTAATATGGAATATTTAATTTTATTATTTATACCATCTTTTCTATTGTTCACGCGTCCCTTCTTTCTTGGGTCAAAATCATCTTCTGAGTTATCTTCATAACTATCATCCATATCTTCATACTGGTTATCATTACTGTATTCAGCATAGTAGTCCAAGTGTCCTTGAGATAGTGCGTCCTCTGCTAATAACTGAGCAATTAAAGCAGAGCTCATTTCTTCTTCTTGAGCTTTTGATAGAGGCTCTTTCATTTTTTGGGCTATTTTTATTGTTGAACACGATTAAAATTTTTGACGTTCCTGTTCCTCTCTTTCACTTGGGTTACCCAATTTTTTTTGTCTGTTTTTATTTAAAAAGAAAACGTGTCCAGCCGGGAAATCAATGAGAGAGTGAGAGAGGGCCCATTTTTTCTGGTGTGCACGTCACAATATTTTTTCCTTTTCAGTTACAATGACTTCAAGGTTCTTTAAACATTGAAACAAGTGCTTGCAACGCAACAGAATGGAACGAAGGAGGAAAAAGAAGGTTTAAAAGTAATATGAAGGCGTTCAGCCTGTAACCGTAACCACAAAGGACAGCGTCGAGGAAAATGCGTTGATACACGAAAATTATTTGCAACTATGTCCAACAAACTGCTAATGTATCAGTTGTATTACCCGTGAAGGGAGACACAAGCATGAAAATACAGAAACAACTGCAGTCATGTCAGTATCTCTTTACAGTGCCCCAAAGGCTAGTCCATATGCGTAACGGTTTCTATAACCATCAATATACGAAGATCTTTGCGATCTTAATCAAGTTTGGCTCGGAGTATCCTGAAATGAGGTATACCATGCAGTTAACTACTTGCAGACTTGATCATGCTTGATCAAACCTCAGGAAAAGATACTATGATCAACAGCGTTGAAATTTATGGGCAATGGCGCATTGTTGATTCTCTTACTGGGACAGTTTTCGAACAAGGCGGTAGACCAAACTAATTCTTAAATTACACAATATAGCAATAGTACTGTTGCTTTATCAATTTTAACCCTTATTCACAAATTATTCGCATACTGATAAAGAAAATGATAATTTCAGACAACAAAAAATAAAATAATGATAAAAGAAAGCCCATCAGAAGCAAAAGAATGAGTTATAAAAGTGCTTTTTAGTAAATCAGTTATTTACATCGATGTTAAATACTTACATTATAAAAAGATTTATAAGAGAAAAACAGAGAAACAAGAAAAGCGAGTAAACTTATAAAAGAGATTATTAATATCTTACCCGAAGCGCATTAAATAGGACTAGCGATAACCAGCCCGGAGAAAGAAGAGAAAAGAGAAGAGCAAGGAAGAGAGCGGGCAAAGGGGCGGATGGGACCAAGATTTGGTAAGAACCAAACAACCCCTAGCTAGAACCGGTACTGTTTTCGATTTTATGATCTATAGTACTACATATCTTACAAGAGTAAATATGTAACATACCTTAGAGCTAGCTGGGGAATAGCTGGTCTTACTTTTTAGTCCAAAGAAGAAAAGAAAAGAAAAAGAAGTCAACTTTTTCAGTTACATGTTATTTATAAGCGTTGACCACATTTAGCTTTTATCTCTCAAAATATCAAGCCCATTTTATGTATTATTACTGTTGTCTTTTTAAACAATAAAGAATACATAGAAAATTAATTAAAGTGTTGATTGATATTGATCTTGTAATGTGTGCAAATAATTTCGGAAAAAAGTGTATATTAATTTAATAAAGTGCTAGTTTAACTAAAGAAATCATATTCTATACCTAAATTCATTTCAAGAGACATATTACCAAATTACAAAATACCCTCATGTATGGCCAACAAGTACCAGTGAAATTGATGGGACGAAGAATTATTGAAGCTAGTGAAGTATTCTGTAAACCAGTTTGGCAATTGCTTAAATAAATAACCTGTTTAGAAACGTCCATGACCAAAGGTATATGAATAAAGAAGCAATGAAAATACTTTACAAGATATGCTTTATTTATAAATATTGATAAAAAGAAGAAGGAAAAAAAAAATGAAAATTAAGCAAAGGCATCTTCAATATCTGCTTCTGCAGCAGTCTCTGTTTCACTACTAAAGTTCATAAAATGAGCGGAACGATGTGATTCATGATAGAACTCCTTGGGTACATCCAATACAAGTTTGTAATTCATGTTGGCACTAAATTGAGCACCCATAAAGTTATAGTTCCAGACATCAGAAGGTACCAAGAAATAACCAAGGAATCGATCAGATAACAAGATCTGTACCTTTTCACCATGAGTAGGCAAGTAGCCTTGAGGCTGACTTCCAGGATCAACATTGGTCTTGCCCCATTCAAAACCAGCTGGTGATAACTTATAGGCAGTCAATGAACATGAACCAGGAGTGAATGAGCATGTTAGCGTGATTGTCTTTTCGCCATCCCAGGTCTTATTGTTGGCTAATAATTTGGCGTGTGTGGTAACGTCTTGTGGAGAGATATTCATCAGTTCTTGAGGTTGTGTATGGATCCAACCCAAAGGCTCGAGGTCATCCAATTGTTCATGCTCAGGAAGTGTATTTGGAAGATGAACTGTTTGATGAGTGCCCCATTGTGGTGGAATGACTACACAGCGAATTTCCTTCACATTAGGAGCATCAGGAGGACTGACACCGTACATGAAACCAGCAATCTGGGTACGTAAATCAGAAATGGTGATAAAGCGCTTCAAGATATTCTTGGGCATGACATAGGTGTAAGTATTCTCCTTGATGTCGTCAGAGTTGACATAGATATGATTAGTTCTCAAGTGCAAATTGGTAGCTGAAATAGCACGAATACGCCATTCTGTCTTGCTAGAGAATGTTGCTTGTTCATAATTACTTGTAGTAGTCACAATCATTTCATCACCGTGGATATTACGAGTCTTAGTTGTAACAGCTGTCAATTGAGATTGTTCCTTGGTCTGTTTTTCGATCTCGGCAATCTGTTGACGTTGAAGGGAAGGTGCTTGGATTTCCATACCAAGAATGATATCACGGATTTCGGATTGTGTAAGAGAAGCAACATTGACGTTATTCTTTTTACCATAATCAGCCAAGATCAAGTCCTTCAACTGTACTTCAACCTTTGCCCATTCTTCATCAGTTAATGTAGGCCAGATGTGATGAGGTTCGGTAATTGTGCTTCGGTCAGGTCTCAAGATCATCTTGGTCTTATCATTGTTCACATGAAGGGCACGTAAGATCAATACTAAACGAGAGAATGCAGTGTAGGAAGAGAAGGTCTTTAGCCAATCGTCATACAGGTTGAACAGGACCATCTGAGGTTCAGTCGCCTTGAGAATCAAGTCACCAAACTTCTCTACCTTCAGACATGCTTGGAAGGGTAATTGAAGTTCACTGCCCTTGATAACAATATTGGGGAAGTCAAGCAAGTGAACTTCCAAAGGATCCAACATACCCTTTCTTGTAACAATAATCTGCTTGGGTTGTTCTTCAACAGGCAATGAACGAATCAAAGCAGCAACTTCTTCTGCTGTCTTCCATTTGGCCAATTGACCCAAACGCTTTTGGCCTGCCCATACGGATGTATGGATAATCTTCAAGAACAATTGACCAGTACGAGGGTTAAAAATGAAGATGGCACCGTTGATTGGTTTTGTAGTCAAGTTGCCTTCAAATGTCTTGTGAATAGTAACACGGTATACGTTTGTGTCATCAACAAACCAAATAATCTGGTTGCTGAATAATTCACCATAGTTGGTAGAGGACAAGTAGGGTTCAGTAGGTTCAGATGAGTACAGTTGAAGAGCCTTACGAATACGTTCACGGAGAACATAGAGAGCAGGATTGGCTTTCATAATCTTGGCCATCGCTTGCTGTACAAGAGGCTTCATACCAGGAATCCAGTTACCATATGCAGAGTACATATTGTAAGCCAAATCAATACCAACCATGAGACCAGTAGGAGAAGGATAGATGCTCATGTTATCAGTAGTATAGTCCAAGAATTTGGCACGAGTGTATCTTTCAATGTCGTGAGAGTCATAATCACCCCATCTTAATTGAATATCAAGCCAGTACTTTGTGGTAGTTGGGCCTTCCATGACATCTCTAGGATCATTCAACAAGGAAGGTCGAGAAACTGGCCACTTGTAGGCAGCAAACAACAAGATGTCAGAAGCAGATGAATTCATCTTGTATGACTTTCTAGGGTGAATAGTTTCCTTTTGAACTGTTTCAATTTGAAGAGCTTCCAATTCACGATCAAACACTTGAGCAAAGTCCATAGTAAGAGCTTCATGAATCTTTTGCCACAAGTGAGCACGGAAGATTTGGATGAGAGAAATCTTCAATGTGGGGATTTTACCATGCATGAATATACCAGTAAGATCAAGTTGGACTTGGAAACCGACATAGACATTAGCACGGTTAATAGTAGGTGACCACCAAAGGGTGAAACGACGGTTAGGAATCTGGTTCAAACCTGAACGCTGAGCATTGGTCAATTTCTTGTACTTCATACTTTCTTCAAAGCCTGAATTGTGCAAAACCATAAAGTCTTCACGCAAGAAACGCTGGTTGCCGTCAACCTTGAAACCATAGTATTTCTTTGGAGCAGTAATAGCAACATTCTCCAAAATGATGGATGAGGCCATAGGATCAGCCTTTGTAACACATTCACTAGCTTGCTCTCGAGGAATCAAACAAGGGATTTCGTCAATATATCCACTGATGTAAGCTTGCAAGTACTCTCCAGTATAGTATTCGCCGTTAGGAAGCTTGTGAGTCTGTACGGTTGATGAACATGTAGTATAGAAGCCTAAACTTCTTGAAAGCCAGACAAAATCATTGAAGAGCTGTTCATGCCAGCGTTTAGATTGCGTAAAGCAGAACTCATGAGAGCCGCTGTGATAAGTTCCATCAGAGTCGAGTAAACCTGCAAGGATTTGAAGACGAACTTGTCTTGAGTTGAGTAAATATTCCTTTGGAATACGCTTTGAATAGTTGTCGCATCCTGAAAGGCTTGCAGGAACACCTAATTTTCTGAGGGCATCAAGCAACAAGTCAGATCCCTTGTCAGATACAATGGACTCTTGCAAGGCACATTCCAAGGTTTCTTGATCCTTAAACAACTCTCTCAAGCTGTTATATTGTTGCTTTTCGGCTTCAGTCATGTCCGTGTAGAATACTGATAAGTCAGCAGTGGTATCCTCCAGTTTGCCTTCCTTGACCTTTCTGTTGGAGATAGAGCCGTCTTTACCAACTAGTTTCATCGACAATTTATCAGCATAACAAGACAAGAATTCAACAGTTTCCTTTTCATGATCATTTGTAGCGATCGCATTTCGACGCTCGCCATCAGCAAGCCAGAGACCAAGATAATAAGGATCAACATGGACTTCTCTCTTAGGGAAATCCAAACCAGTACGATAAAGGAACCACATAGCCTTGGCTGATTGGGGCAAGTCCAAAAACTCTCTAACAGTCATTTCAATGATTGTTCCCTTTGGAAGGCAGGACTCGTCATTCTCAAGTGATGCCATAAAATCATTGGCAGCTATTTCGGCGGCCTCTGGTGTCTTGTAGTAACTATCAGTGTTTTCCTTGTACACGAATTGCTTAGAGCAACTTGAATGATCTTTATCAAACCAGTACACAGTCCAACACTGTTCATCAGCAGACCAAGCACTACAAGCATGAGCAGAAGACTTGAGACACAAAATGTGGTTTCCTGTGACAACCAAAGTTTCACCATTGTTGTTGGGAAGCTCATATAATGGTGCGATGCCTTCTACAGTTTCAACAATCTGACGGGGCATGCCATCATCACCCATAAGAGTATCCATTGTAGTGATATCTTTAGCCAACTTAATACTACCATCACTAAGCATGAGAGGAGTCTCTCCATCGAAACAAGCCTTTTCCCAGAAGAGACCCAACCATGAAGAGAAGTAGGTACCCTTGAATAAGGTGTGTTCCAAGATACCTTCAACACCACCAAGTGCTTGAATCATATCTGTTCGGTAATTGTTCAAATTCCATAGTTTACCATCGTGACGTTGATGCGTCCACCAGAATGGATTGTTCTTTAATACTTGATACTGCTTAAAGTCCGTACGTACACGCCAGCCCTTATCATAAGCAAGTGTATGACGGTCCTTCTGGAAGAGAGTATTGATACGAGGAATACCACGGTCCCAAGAATCTTCGAGATCTTCCAATGTCAAACGTCTGTTTTGAGCATTGGCTTCCTGACGCTTCAAGGCGTATTCGGCCCATACACGCTGAGAGTCAATGAATTCAGATTCCCAGGACTGGATATAACGATATAAGTTTGGAATCAATTGATCTTCATCATGGCTCATACCCGCACGGAAATGAGTGATACCAGTTTCGGTTTGCTTGGACCAACGTAAGTCAGATTGAGGAATCAAGATATGACCCATAGAAAGCATACCAAGACCACCTAATTCCTTGGGTGTCATAAACACAACGGGAGGGAAACGAGAAGGCATCTTGGAGTTAAGACCAATCTTGACACGGGTTTGAATCTTGTTTTCACATTTGACTAACAAATCAAGTAATTCACGGGTGTGAACAACAGCTTCACGGAAGTAGGTCATCAAGCCAATCAAGGCAGTATTCCATTTGTTGGCAATCTTACTAAATGTAGTGCTACCTGATGCCATCAAGATTTGACGGATACGGTTGTGGAATCTATCCATAGACTCTTGATCGACTCTTAAGTAAGCTTGGGCTGTTCTTTCCTTCGTTTGTTCGTTAATTAAGTTCCAGACGCCATCCTTAAGGGTGAACTCTTCAGTCATGCTTCTGACCTTGGGTAAGATACGAACTTCAAATCCACACATGGAGAATAAGAGATTTGGATTATCCTTTGAGTAAACACTCACAAAGCTGGTCTCCCATTCGATGGTGGTCAATGAACGAGGAAGACGGTTCTTGATGTCCCAAAAGACGGCACGACCCAAATTCACATCATGCTTCATCAAACGCATACGACAATCACGAGGCCAGCATTTCTTGTTGTTATAGCCTACAATATTTTCAAAGTTTGGATCTGGATGCTCAGTCAAATAACGCTGAATGAGGTCCCGAGCTTCATCAGCAGTGAATCGGAAGAAGATATGGATACGGTCAATATATCTAGAGTAAAGACGGATGGGATGGCGTGTTTCCGTTTCGACATCACGATACTGCAAGAAATCATTAGGTAATTGAGGAGGACCAGCCATTTCACTTGCTCGATGAAGACCCAAAATCAAAAGATCCAAAACAAGACCATAGTATTGGAAAATAAATGAAGCAAATTGAAGACCACGAATCAAACCATAAGCATTGACATGGTTCATATCCTTGTAGTTGAGCACAACATTGTTCTTGGCTGTGGCGTAGTCAGCAAGATTGTGATCGAGGATAAGACGTAAGAGACGACCAAGTAAGGTAAGATCAATTTTTTCATACACACGACTGAAGCTAGTTTCCATCATGACATTACATTGTCCTTCAGAAGTATCCCAAACTTCAGTCAAGTTGTTGATACCTTGACACCACTTGTAGACCAACAATGGGGGCGGTTCAGAATCAGAAGGCTTAATCCAAGCAGGGAAGAGATGACGTTTATCGGCTTCGTACCAGAGATATTGATCAAGATAGGCATCAGTGATCTTTTCAAGAGGCTCAATATCATACACAGGAATCAAATGAGAATAAAGATCCATAAATTCAATGCCTACTTCCTTGAAAGCACGTTGAGTTAAAAGAAGTCGCTTGATACGAGACAATGCTTCATGAGGGTTATCATACGCTTGTTCGATCAGTCCCAATTCTTCTCTTTGACTCTGATTCAAACGACCCTGGACACTGTAAGCCTCACGGAGTCGTTCTAAGGCAAGAATCAACAGCTTTGTATCATGCTTGTAAGAAAGAGGTGGAAAAGGAATAGGGGAGAATTTTCTGCTTTCCAACCAGTGAACAGTAGATGTATAAATGGCAACAGCTTCTTCAGCAGTAATATATGGACCATCCTTGAGATAGTTATGTTGACGTTCTTGTTCAGCCTTGAGCCAAAGACGAGTTAAACGACCCAAGTTCTTACGACAAATGGTCTTGTCAACTGTAGCGCCTCGACGGATACGTTCACGGTTATAGTGAGCGACACTGGTCCACCAATCAGCCTTGGCCTTAATATAACGAAGAATCATGTTTTCAATAGGAGCAGGCATACCAGGCACCTTCCATGGAATATTGGCTTTCCATGCTCTCCAAGCTTCAGAAAGATGCTGAAGAATGGTACGAGACTTATTACCCTTGATACCTTCAGGCATAGCGTCCATGATATCGTGCAAGACAGCAGCTCTCAATTCCAAATCGTAATGAGAGTCAACACGTTGTTTGGTCACAGTCTTTGCGATACCCTTCGAGTGACGACCTTCAAATTGACGAGCGAGCAAGTTACCCAACCAACGTTCAAGAAGAGGTACAATACCACGCATGAAGAAAAGCCATACTCTCCAACCGGGAGCCCAGAAACCGACACCAGGACCCTTACCGACAGGACCAGTGTTGAAACGGTAATAGATCAAGTGCTTCAAATCTTTACACATACGAATTTGTCTCATCAAACGGTACTTGTAACGATACATACCAGTAAGTTGACCAACGTGAGCAAATATATACTGAAGACCATCGGCTAATTGGAAGGCATCGACATTACCAAGACGATATTGAACATGAGCATCAACAACAAGTTTTGTCAGACGCAGAATTTCTCTACACAGATGGAAGGCGTTACCAAAACGGGACTTCTTTCTTTCCTTGGTTGTCAGTGTCTTAACAGGCTTCAAATTGAAATTGTAATCCAGATGGAGGTAATTCAAGTTTTTACGGTGAATCAGCAAGTTCAGCATATTGTAGCCTTGACGACAGACTTGCAAACCAGCTTCAACCCAATCAATTTGTGTAGTTTGGAAGAATTTAGTAGACTTCAAGCTGCGGAAGAGATACTTTTTGTTGAGCGCCTTGGGAGGTCGATGTCTGAGAGCATTTAATACATAACATTTGAGTAATTTTTGATAAGACACACGGACTTTCACCGGTTGATTTGGTGGACAGTGTTCAAGATACCAGTTCTTGACCAAAGGAACATCTTGAGCACGACGCGTTCTACCTGATCTTTTATCAAATGGGTGTGGTGCCCAGTAAAGAGCGATGGCACTTGCAGTGTTGTCAGTATAAAGATCGGTATCAGCCAAGAAGGGAACAACAGTTTCAGGCAACTTAAACTCGGTGTCCTCTTCTTCATCACCGAATATTTCGTCTTCGTGTTTAGTACCTGCACCATGAAGGGTACGAGAGGATATAGGGTTGATGATGGGGTCAAAATAGAACGCTGGAAGATCAGGATCTTCACTGCGAATGTACACAACCGCAGGATAGTGATACCAAGAGACGTGAACACTGCGAGGAAGAGAGTTATACAAGAAAGGGAAAGCAATTTTATATTCGGTACGAATGGGTTGACGAATAATAATCTTGTTGATATCGTTAAATTCGTTCCAGTCGTCATCCGCAGTATCCAAATCACGATAGAGAGGCTCAAACTTGGGACCACCGGGAATTGCCATATTTAAAGCTTTGGCTGTGAAGAATGACTTCAAGTCAAAGAGATAAAAGTAGTTTTTGTCGGTCAGGTCAGATAAAAGTTGATGTGCCATACGATACAAGGCTGACATGATGGGCAAGTCCAAACGCCATTTACGGTAAGTTGAACCGTTGACATACTTTGTATCTAACAAAGGCTTATTATCATAAAACCATTCATAGATTGCACTATCTTCTTCTTCGTCTAATTCCAATTGAATGGCTTCAAGTGGTTCGACATCCATAATGTTATCACCATAATCAAGAGGAGGTTCTTCATCATCAAATGGTGGAAAACGCATACGCTTGAAGTGCCTTCTGTCACGCTTTTCTCGACGCATCATAATCCACATAGCACCCCATTGTGCGATATAGACAGGTTCGATAACCCAAGGGATTTCATTTACAAAAGTGATTGCGCCTGTGATATGGTATAATACGCTCACTTCTCGAACTTGTTCCCAAGGCATAGGCATATTTTCCAGCAATTTTAATACGGCATGAGGAACATATTTAAGAGCACCAAGATAAATACGTTTGTCATGTCTGAATTTCTTTGCTGTCATATCACCGTGATCTTTGATGATCTTTCTCAAATGCTCGGGTGGCATATCTGACTTTTCGTGTTCAATAAAGCCTAGTTTACTGGGGGTTAGTATAGATACATAATGATTGCCATGATATTTTACCAAACTTTCTCTTTTCACCATAACGTTTATTCTGTAATTGTTGCCATTTTCTTGCCTTTTCTTTTAGTTTATCTTGTTCACTTTTTTCAGAATATTGATTTGCTTCGTATGCGTATTGATCATAATGTTGAGAGTATGGCGAAGGAACTCCACCAATGGAAACTGGAAAATTTGGATCGTTACTCATTCTGAAGATCCTAATCAAGTAAACACATCAATGTTAGTTTAATCTTTAATTCGTTTTAAAAAGAAATGACAACAAAAGATTACCAAAAAGTAAAACTAGTAAAATAGTATTTACTCGAATGAAGAAAACAAAAACGAAAGAAGCTAAAAAAGAAAAGGCGCTGCGTAACAAATATTTTTATAAATCTGTCAAATTCAAAAGCAGAAGGCTGCTGGTAAAAATTTAAGGCGTGACGTTGAAGTCAAGTTCATAGTAAGTCACGATAACTTTCATGCAGCCTACAGTGTTTAAACATTAATGGTTCAGCATTTTCTTCGAGATGATTGAAATGCTAAGGGTCATGGTTGCTTTTATATGTTCAATGTGTATATACTAGCTTCATTATCTTGTATATTTTAAAGTCTTGTTTTATTAAGTAGAATAAAGAGGTGTTATTACCTTTGAGATATATATATACATCAAACAAGGAACATCCCCCTTTTTAGATAAAGATATGGTTTATGCGCAGCACAAGTTACATTTAGGCGAGTATTGTCATACACAGATGAAGATGGCAGGTAATTTTATGTTGTATCTATTTTCTTTTTTCAGGAACAAATATTCCATTCCTTTATGAAGCGATAGAATGATTATTTGACCGAGCAATTGTATACGAGCGTCCATTATGAACAAGGATCATCTGAAAGGTGTCTACAAACACAGGATCAGGAAATGAATTACAAATGATCCAATTAGCTTGATCGCAGTTCCATAGTTTTTCAATTTGGCATTGTGCTATTTCATCAAGAGATAACCACGTCTTGCCACAGGAATACAGCCATCGAAACGAACTCATGTTTGTATAAAATAAAAAAAGAAAAAGAAAGAAAAGACGCAGTAGTGCTGACCTGAATATTATCATCTCTCTAGATGTTGCACAGCTTCATCGCCCCAATAAATGCTTCTGTGGCGTTCTGGACGTCAGTTGAAATCTTTATAGATTTGGGTGAAATGACACATGTTGCTAAGCAACTAGTTGAGTAACCTTGGATGATGACAGTGGTACACAGAGAAAGTAAGAAACAAACACGTCATGATAAGAGCCATACCAACTGGTTGATATATTGTAAAACCCTCTTCAGGACTTTTCGAACCCTCCTTTTCGATTTTCCCATTACGGACATATTTTTATTTTGGTAGTATGTAACTAAAACAGTTACCCCTACATTAACAAATACATTACATCATGTCTTGATACAAACATTATAGTTATATAGAAGCCCATAATTTGCCTATCCTAACCAACGTTACAGTAGAAAAGTATAAATAAGGACTACTTTTGACACAATTTTTATATTTTATCCTGTAATTATTAAAACTATATAGTCTATTATGGTCATTCCCAGTATAAAACATTTACCTTCAAGATGAACAAGAGTAGTAAAGAATGGCAAACCGTTCTTAGTTTGCATTGAAAGATATTCTGATAATAGAAGGTTCCACTTGGTTGGTAACGAAGGTAAAGACTACGGTTATTTTGATCCTAACAAGGCAGGGCATCCAGCTGTATTTGCTTTTTATAATCCTAATGTTGCATACGGAAACCCATTCACACCAAAAACCTGGGATGCAGCACATATATGTGAATACCGTGATAACTATTTTGTCACAGCATCTCAACGATTAGGAAAAAAGCTCTATTAGGCAAGAACTGGCGACGATGCAATTACGGTATAAAAAGAATAGATTATAATGAAATCGATAGAGGTTACAGAATGAGACTCGATATAAGCAATAGAGGCGATTCTTGGAAATCAGAAGAAGAAGTAACAGGTAGCATTAGGCTTATGAACAGCGAAAAAGACAGAGCAATAATGTATTTTGTCACATTCTCTGACAATGAAG
This sequence comes from Rhizopus microsporus ATCC 52813, assembly GCF_002708625.1. Lineage (NCBI taxonomy): Eukaryota > Fungi > Mucoromycota > Mucoromycetes > Mucorales > Rhizopodaceae > Rhizopus > Rhizopus microsporus. The sequence continues at coordinate 77,560 of NW_019671945.1, read as the reverse complement.
ATGACCCTAGGGTTTTGAACAGAAATTATAGAGTCATGACAAAAAATGAATTAAGCAGAGTCTAATAGTGCGATGATTCTTTAAATAAAAGTACAAATAAAGGAGAGATTATAATATGATAGACGATGTCAATGTACTTTTGCGTGAATTTGTATATTAATTGATCATTGTAACAGTTTTTGACCCAAGGTAGTGTTATTCAACTCTGCATGGATTCTTCAATATAGCTTATAGTTTCTTTCTTGTTTGTATGCCATGATTGGTCGAGTAGCTAAAAAAGTTATCATAACATTGAAAGAGCATCAAAAAAAGCAACCAAACCATATAAAGATGATAATGACTGTCTCGATCTGTGACCTCAGACAGGTAGAAGCATAATTATACTCTTTCCTAAAATAGTAATCTATGGAAATAGAGAGTAAAATTCAAGTTTATTATTTTATGTGTTTGAAAAAAGTATGTAAATGTGCAAGATATATATTGATTTTGAATGTATTGGAATAAATTATTAAAAGAACAAGTCAATGATTTGAAGAATGGCTATTTAGAGATTAGCTTAAAGTGACACATGATGAATCTAATCTTACCTCCACCAAACATGGCAAAGCAAAGAAGAGCAATGACCCAAACAGAGTAGTTTACTTTGGATACAGCTTTTGTTTTCTGAGTAAATAATGAGTTTTATGTATGCACACATATAAATGTAGTGTTTACCTCTGCTGCTTTTGCAGCTACTTTATGATTAACTGCTCTATTTTTATACAGCATGTTCTTTTGACGAATAGTAGGTGCTGTAGCCTTTTTTACATATAAAATATATTAGATATATTCATTTAATCCTTGATTCTTTACTTACCATTTTATATTACGCTTAAAAAAAAAAAGAAGAAAAAGAAGAATACAAAACAATAAGAATTTATGTTTAGGAACGAGGCAAATTCTCATTGGCTCTATGAATATTTTACATAACTCAGAATTTATTCTTCCTCTTTTTTTCATTGTGACAAAGACAGTGGTACATTTCCCAGCTGTGGGTCGTGCCTACCACAATTGTCGTTGCCTCCACTCCGACCTCGGATGTGGTTATGTTCTTGGTAACTTCTCCAAACACAACGTTGACTATATTGGACCCACGTCTGTGCTGATTCCTTGGTCGGTAGTAATAGTCTTCGAAGGTGTTGCTTGTCAAACTCCAGTTCGCGTGCAGCTTTGCTGCCTTCGTGCTTGCTGCGGATCGCAAAGAATGTATCTTGAACTTATTTGTGCTGATCCCCGAATCTTGCATTATGCCTTCCAGCCACCTGCTGACTGTCTTAGGTTGAATCTATTTTGCGGGCGTACGGCCATTACCTAAGTAAACTAGGAACGATATGTGTTCCTTCTCCAACGAAGTTTTAAAGTCCTTGGTACGCTGGACAAATGACTTCAATGCTTTAATGGAACATAAGTTTTGATATTCGCCTAGACCCAATTTGCTAGCTTTAGGCTTGATCTCTTTCGGCGTCCGTACAATTAATGTTACTCCAAGAAGCTGATCATTCGACTCAATAAACGACACATCGCGATGTCGTAAGCAACCCAGGTCGGAAGTGGGTGCCACATTGTAGCCATTGCCAAGAGTACCAGAGTCTTTCTTTATAGTTGATCCAGCGATAGATTCTTTGTATTCTTCCAATTGTTGACCATCTGTAGCAGCGGATTGATTTGAGTACTTCTTCACAGATATTCGATAGTTTATTCCTTGTTCTTTTTCTCGCTTGAAAGGATTATTGAGTCAAACTCTGCTCAGCAATATCAGGCTTGCTGCTATGAATAATTTGGAAAACTAAGGCTAGTGCTGATTTCACCACGTTGAGACGCTGTGATGAGTAGTTCTGAATTGATACCAAGTATTTTAATACCAGGCTGGGATCATACTCCGTTGAGTCTCTCCTGGGATTCTCTGAAAAACACCAATTTGCTTAATTTTTCCAGTGGCGATTGTAGGCGTCGTTGGTTGACTTGTAAATGGCTTGAGCTAAAAACTTTGATATAGCTTTGTCCACCCATTCTTTCTCCTGATGCATCTGGATAACTGCCATGCGGTTACTGAGAAATTCTTCTTCAAGGTGGAGACTAGGGGTTCTGTCTTGTTGTGCTTCAACATTACCGGCCACCAATGTTGTGTTGGCCATGTCGGGGCCACTATCATACAATCTTGTGCTCGATCTTGATTGATTTTCTTCGACACCTGCGGTATCAGTTTCCAAGGCGGGTGTAGCAAGAGGCCCTTCCTGAGCCATGCTTGCTGGAAAGCATCTGTTCTCTCTGCTACAGATTCGAATTCCATTTGAAGCTTTACAACCATGGTAAGTATTTAAATTTTAGCTTTTATATTCATTAAAGATTATTCAAACACGAATGTCTAAATAGAATCTCAAACAATACTCAATGAAAATCAGTTTTTTAATCTGGATAAGCCTTTCAAAGTAAGTTCAGGCGATATGCATTATCATGTGGAGTAAGAAAAATGATGGAAAAGCTGCAACGAGTCAAAAAGAATGGTGGCAGAAAAATATTACAGATAGAATCAGAAATCGCTGAAAAAAGCAAAATGAAATGTATTTCTGCTGACGACTTGGAAATATAGAATAACGAAACCAAGCAACATTGTGATGAACTCGGAAAGTTTTACTATTCAATCGCCTGAGTACGATGTCAGAGAACATACGAGCTGCAGAAAAGAAAGTTTATTGACCGCCTTTGTTCAAATGAGAGAAGATCCATGTGCAAGCAATCATAAAATGCTTCAAAAAGCCCCTTCTGGCCATGCTTGTTGATGACAGAGGTCCGTGCATTGGCTCCAAGATTAAATATTTCCTAAGGTATGGTGGCAATTGGAAGTCAAACAAGAAGGGTCTGTATACGACTGTATGCATAACAAACGAGCATAATACATCACAAACCTGCTTGTTTTGCTCCAAAAAGCTACTCAACCCCTATCGTCTGGTACAAGGAAAAGACAATACAGCTAAGCTTAAACAAGTAAAAGGTAGCTTTGTTTGCATGAACCCAAAATTCCAATCAGTCTGTGCTGGGAACAAAGAACCAAGGTCAATCACTTGCAATTATGATATATAAGTATTATATATTAAAGGATATCCCACAAGGCTGACTTAGGTTAGGTAGACATTTTGGTAGTGTACATTTGTATAGTATAGGAGAAAAAACGCCCTTAGATATAAAATGATTCAACTTAACGGCAACTTCCATAAGGAAAGAGAAAATGATTACCAATTATGGATTTCAAACGAAGGGTGTCGATCATAAAGCTTTTATTGTTGAGATCAGCAGCATTAATAATAAGAGTCACTTTGAACGTATTCCTGCTCGCTATAATCATGTTCATGAGATATATAGGGATCACTAGTATAAGGATCATCCAATTCTAGATCATTATATCCATCATAGCTTCCAATTTCACTCCCTACCACATCATCATCATCATAATAATAAGCTGGCTCACTTTCATATTCCTCATTAGAGCCAACAGAGGCACTGTCATCTGGACTCACATAGATTGATGATTCATAACTTATGCTATGAGCGTGTTGGGAGAATCCTTCACTGTCATATATATCGCTGTCGTGGTTATCATTGTCTATTGACTCGTTAGCTTGATCAAGTTCATATTCACTAATATCTTCATCATATTCCTCTTCCTGACTGTCATAATCTGAATATTTGTGTATAGACTGCTCATCTGGCACTGATGGTGCGTCTTGTTCACTGCTATACCAACTTCTCTCATCACCTTCGTCATCATACACTTCTTCTTCTTCAGTTTGAGGGTTACTGCTGTGGGTATAATGGTATGATCCGCAATTATAACAGTAGTTACTACCATGGCTGTATTCAGCTTCCTGTTCTTCCTCATATTCTTCTTCTTCTTCTTCTTCTTCCTCCTCCTCCTCCTCTTCTTCTTCTTCTCCTTCTTCGTAATACGGTCCTGGAGCGGTTCGCTCTTGATCGGAAGTATATCTGTCATAATCATCAAATGGTGAGCGATACCCGCTACTGTCACTGTTCATCAGGTCGTTATCATCATCACTCATATCCTGAGGTGTGTCATAGTCAGCTTCATGACATACCAATTCGACAAGGATCTTCAAATGGCTTATTTCAGGTGATGCTTTAATCAAGCGAGGAAAGTCGACACCTCCGATAGGAAAGAGATGATACCTCACGCGAACGATTTGTAACTGAGAGAAATCTTTGAGAAAATCAAAAATCAGCTCCTTGATATATGGACTTATTTCATAGTTATCTGGTAGTGTAATTTCGTATAGTTGACGATATCGAAGTAAGCAGAGAGTATAGGGAATATATCCAGTTCTGCCATAAGGTCGTGGTAAGTGGGTCAATCGACCTCCCCATCGACGGACTACCTGAGAGCCAGCTAGTGTGAGCCAAAGGGCTTCGTCAGGCTTGGCTACATCCAATCGAGTAAGACGAGGACAGAGTACGGATAATTGAATGAGTTGCTGGTCCTTTAGACTATCATTGATCTGTAGTGAGTTAACAGTATATCCAGAAGGTTCTGGTCGTTGACAAGACAGGTCAAGACATTGAATGAGACGGTCGACATGTTGGAATGATTCAAGCACGATATTCTTATAAAGTAGCTGATGTGCGATTGAATACCATAGACGACAAACAGATAAAGTATAGGCAAGATCACGAGGACAAGTGATATAACCTAGTATGTTTTCCCATATTTCAGTTGGTAAACTCATTAGTTGTCAACAAGGGAAAAAAAAGAAAAAGAAAAAGACTTGCTTATCCTGCGTCGTAGTAGTAGTACTGCATAAACTAACAAATAAAACCCAAAAGAAACATAAATTGAGTTTTAATAAAGACGGAAAAAGAAAAAGAGGCATAGAAAGAAAGAGGGAAAAAAGAGACTATAGACAACTATTATACAATAACACTAATATGTTCAATTAATATATGCATTATGCACAACTATACTTATGCCACTTTCTTTTTTTTTGTAATTATATGACTATCATTCAATAAAAGTATCCGATCTTTACTTCCTCTTTAAATGCAATAACCTTTCTACATCTCATTTAGCATTTGCCCTTACTCATCACAAAGGACGAAATCCTTAAGTCTGCGGCAGCACGACAACGTACAAAAACGAGCATAGTGAATTGGAAATGGCTAGCACTCTATATATATATATATTGGAATTAGACCATAAAATACGAGGATACACAAGATGAGATCAAAAAGTACCTTCACTCCAGGTATATTGGGTCCTCTGAGGCTGTATGGAATCTTTTCCAGTTCAAGACATACGAAGAAGGTCCTACAGTAATAAGTCTGCAAGTACATTTATCGGGCCAGCAAACTGTTTATTTCCCTTCTGAGGCATTAACAGCAGAGATTGCAAGAACCTTGGAAAGAGACATGACAAACTTGATGGCTTTTTTTTAAATATAATGCAAGAAATGAAGATGGGAGGTCATACCTTTACCAAGAATTTCCCCAGCATTTTATCTTTAATGAAAGATTAAAGCAATGAAAACTTCGCCAGCAAGGCTTTGCCGTTGGCAGAATGTACCACTGTAGCCCCATTGCCGGAGAGAGGCATTACCTTCGCCTTGTATTGACCAGCGTCCGTGGCTCCAAGTCTTTTGAGGGCATTAGGGCAGTCAATGGGATTCTGCGCCCAACCTTCAGAGAGGTCTGAGTAGCTCTTCACTTAGTCCAGGATGATCGTGAATGGGACTGGTGCTTTGCAGAGGCAATACTTTTTGCTACAGGTGCAAACCTACGAAGATTATTTGTCACTGCACTGCTTCAGAGTCAGTTAAACAGCCCTTCGGTACTCTGGGAGCGTTACTGCAGCGACATGTGCGATGGCCTTGCGAACAGGCAGTTAAATCCTTTAGCGGATAATTTTACATTTCATATCCTTAACCAAGGCAAAGCTAACATGGCTGCTTTCCCTTTTTTTCTTTACTTCAGCATGAAGCGAAAAAAAGACGATGATCCTCCGCTTCCAAAGGCAAAGCGAAATAAAGGGAAAGATATGTAAGCTATAAAGTCGGTATGGCACTTATTAAGTGCCCATTAGCCGTCGATTGCAGGTTCCCTTCTTTGTTTGCACAAACACAAACATGTTTATTCAAAAATACAGCTTTTGAAGCAAATGATGATGACTTTCAAGAGACTCCATTACTTAGAAAAGGTAAAGATAACATCTATTAGCCCCATCTGTTTTATAACTGAATGTTGTAATAGACAAGAACATCCGTACTATTTTGAAAGCTGCTAAAGAAGACACATCTGCTCCTTGCCTTTCAAATGTTGTTATCGGTGACAAGGTATCTATGCCTACAGACAATAAAGATACGAGTGCTCAAGAGCATTACCTGCTCCTACTCCTTCCACTTGTTGTACTTCTGCCCCTATCAAGGCCTCCAAGAAATATCAAGACAAGGTTGATAAGGCTGAAACACTTAAAAAGGAGAAAGAAAAGAACAAGATGACAACCAATGGACAAAAACAAGTACAATGTCCTTCTTGTAGTAGAACTGATCACTCTTGCTCCTCAAGCAGGTTGTATCCTATGAATAAGTCAAAAAAGAAGCTTCCAAAGCCTAAAGATACCGTCGAGAAAACTTCTGCAATCAAGACATCCTTGGCTAATATCTGTAGATATCCCAAGTTCGTTACTTTGATTCAAGAAGTAGTTGACTGCATTACTCAACTTGGTATATTCTGGAACTATTTTTGCTAATTACTACTTCTTGGAACTTCTCGAGAATGGTGAAGGACTACCTGTTGTCACTCAAAATCTGTTCTATAACATATTTTCCGTTTTTTCTGGCCAAAGAAAACATACCTCTGATAGTATCAAGAAGAGCTTCAAGGCCTTTTGTGAATCTACTTTCCTTACTCAATCTGACTTGGATAAGTATACAAGTAAAGGATATATGACCATTGTATCTTCTATGGCTAAGCAATATGAAACACTGGTCCGCAACTACGTATGCTCTACTTACGAAGATCGAACTCTCAGACATATTCTTAATGTCCTGTCCAAAAAGATCTCTCCTTATTTGTGTGGTGATAGCTTAACAGTCAAACAGCGCAAGTCTTTAGCAAAGCATATGCTTCAACAAAAGACCAGCTCCAGGTCTGCCTGGCCATCCACTGTTGATCAAATTGAACGACATGAAACCATTGTCAATAACTTTCTTACTCTTTAGTCAACGTACGATGCTTCCAATGACGCTGACATACCAAGCGAAGCTAATCTGTATGCTTAGCCTCAATACTACATAAAAAGTCCATTCAAGAACTGAACTCTCAAGACAAAGCATCAAGTAGTTATGTTCATAGAAAGTTACAAGAATTTCTTTTTGTCGAGAAGCTAAATACAAGCAAGTACAGATCATTAAAGGAAAAGACACTGACTGCTGTCAATTTCAATAAGTTCCTGGAAATAACAAACAAGCTTAGAAATATTGATAAAAAGGATATTGATGCTGTCCAACACTTTATCAAAACAGTACAAACGAGAATTCAAGACAAGACCTTCATGCCTCTCAAATACACTGACCTTTGAGGATCAAGATACTTTTCTTTACTTTTCCTGTACAAGATTGATTCCAAGAATATACAGATTGATGTTCAAGCTTTTTAGAGACTTGCCAAACAATGAGACAACAAAACCAAACCATGTCAAAAGAATGATAATGATTAGCTTTATGATATTTTAATGTATTTGATTTTTCAAAAATAAGCTACAAGACACTTGAAAGCTTAGCCCCACGTTCCAAAAAGTTTGCGTACGTGTGCTTACATGTCTTTTCTGTTGGGCTAAGCAAATGTTGTCATTGTAGAGATGTGATGACCACTGATGGTTATGCTGTATCCTTCATGTTTAAGATAACTGTCTCAATTCAAGGAGAACCTAGAAGAGAACCAAAGACACCCAAGGATTTTGCTGATATAGTTGACGACGCAGAGATTTGGGCTGTTGATCCTGGTATATCAGTTATCTTTACTGCAGTTGACTCGACAGGACAGAAGCGTATCCAAACTACAAGCTTGGAAGAATACTATAATTTATGTGGTTACAGACTTGCTACAAGAAGATGAAAAGAACACCAAGAGTGTCATTTAGACGAATTTAAATATATTAGTGAATTACCTACTTTAAAAACTGCAAACTTGACCTCATTTTTACTAACTGCCCCTACACGTCTACAAAACTATCGAAGAATTCATAACTATTACTGTCAAGATAAATGATATATCGTTCTCTTACATGATGTGTATTTTAATAACGCTGCATATGGCATAGACCTCAAAAGCTAAAGTTCAAGACGTATATCAACAAGCAAAAAGGAACTCAAGAAATTGTTAAAAGACTCTTTGACAACAGCAAAAAGCATGGCATATCAAGCACAGTTGGCGCTAAAAACCAAAGTCCAAACAAAAGCAAATATGTCCTCTACCTCTTGCTGACTTTCCTTCTTCCTCTCATCGGAAGTGAATCATTGCGTTCGGAAATGGTTCTTTTGGTTCAAGTATGAAAGGAAAGTGAGCTGCACCTACTGGACATATTACTGAAGAAATCAAGCGGAAATTCAAGCAATCTAATGGAGGGCCGAATTTGTCTATGTTGACGAGTATTTAGCGAATCAGATCTGTAACAAGTGCAAATTCAAACAATTAAACATCGCTATTACTGGATCAAAGCGAAGAGTACACTCCGTCCTCAAGTGTGAATCTTGTGGTACGGTTTGAAATCGCGATGTGAACAGTGCATTAAATATATATGGTATCTTTGTTTACAAATCAAAACACGACAATGAAAATTCTCCCTCCTTCAAAAGACTAACGGTGCTCCCTGGATTTAATGCGCTGTCTATAACGGCAGTGCATTCCTTAACGCCTCGGTAAGTATAAAATGAATAATACGTTATTTTTTACTCATTAATTTTCCACTTATACAATAAAGTATTCTATTCAATAAAATGAGACATTGTACACATAAACAATATAGAAAAGAGAGTGCGCCCATGAACAAAATATATGTGAACCGGGGATTCAATATAAATAAAAAATAGAAAAAAAAACTTTTATTCTTTTTATTCTTTTATTTCTTTTACAGTAATAACAATGAATTATTGTAATAGAACTGGTCGTAGTGGTATTGGCAGTAGTAGTAATAATAGTAGTAGTCTGATAATCGATTCTGATTGCTCAGATGACTTGATAATAAATGAAGAAGATGAAGAATTAAGAGCAAGAAACAGTGAAGATGAGGATTATTATAAGCCAATAGCACCTCCACCTTCACCACAACAAGAACCTATTACACTACAAGATGATATCCATGAGAAAAGAGATACTAAACTACATGCTCAGACACTAGACCAGCTATTACGTAAAACATTAGACCGTCAGCAAAGCAGAATATGTAAAAGACAAAAGAGAAGATCTTCAATATTTAATAATAACCAGCACAAGCTGAAGGAACTGCTATCTTCTATTGTGGATGAAGACATGATTCATGAATTAAGAGATATGGTCTTGTAATGACAACTTTTTATTTTATTATTATTATTGTACATAGATTGACACACAAACACACATATATACACACATACATACATATATATTTCACAAGTACACACACACATAACCTACATATACATTTATATAATATATTTATATTCACACACCAATGATGCCCTTTTTCCCCTCTCTTTTCTACGATTAAAAAATAAAAATAAAAAAGCAATATTTGCGCCATTGAATAAAATTTGCCTCTCGTTTTTTTATTATTTTTATTAAACCATGACCTCTATACAACTAGATGTTTCAGCCCATGCGATTCCTTTGCTTCATGCAGCCAAATACCCTGCATACAATGTATGTGGTGTATTGCTTGGAAAAGTAAATGGTTCAAATCTACACATCACTAAGGCTATACCTTTCTTTCATCATTGGACTACCTTATCACCCATGCTTGAAGTTGCATTACGCCAGGTTAGAACATACAAAGTCTTTCTAACTTATGCTAATATATATAATAATAGACAGAGATTTATGCACATGATAATAAACTAACTATCATTGGTTGGTATCATGCTAATGAAGACAAGGATGACACTAGATTATCTGATGGAACTAAACATGTTGCTGAAACAATACGAAAACAATGTGGACATTGTGCTGTGTTTTTGGTAATAAAGAGATAGATGTAATATAGAACCTATAATAATAGTAATGGACATAGATCAACAACAAGACCTTCTCTCAACCAGACGAAACAGCATTTATAGTAAGTCAGCTATATATATATATATATATCCACATGAATAAATGACTTATCTTGCTATAATAGCCATATGTATATACAGATAATCAATGGAAAGTGACAAATCAACTGACAATTCCAGAGGAAGCCTCTGTCAAAAGTCAAGAACTGATTGCATCATCAAAATACAAAGATCTGCATGATTTTGATGAAGCTTTAGAAGACGCGTCATTAGATTGGTTGAATGGATTTATTTAAACAAACTTTTTATCGTGGTGATTTACACGTAATTTTGAATAAAGCGATCCAGCAAAGACGATGACAATCTGTACGAGGAAGATGTAAAAGATGTATTTGAAGAATGTAAACATGGCACCTCTGGTTTCACTTGAATGAAGATTAACTTCTTTCATTTGGTTTTGTATCATGTCTGATTGAGATAGAATACGCGTCTAGTGATGGTTTTTTGTTAGTTTTGTACCCATTTAAACAAAAAAGAGAAACCTACATCTAAACCAGATAAAGTTTGTTCTAATTTGCGAATAGAATTCTGAAGTTCCTTTATCTGACGTCCTTGATCACTGGCAAGTCTTTCAAATTGAGCAGAGCTTTTTTTTGTTTCTTCACGTATTTCATCTACCCTACGACTTAATTCGATACTAACTCTTTATTTCATTTTTAGTTTCTATTTATACTTGAAAGAATGTGTGATACTTACCCACTGTCGCCTTGATTATTTCTCTTTACATTTTCATAATTACCAGCAACAATTGATTCAGGAGTAGGTGCACCCAAAGCTTCGATCTGAAGCTGTAATACTTCAAGTCTTTCAATAGTTCTTACTTGGGTATCATAAATAGCAGACTAAAAGGACATTAGCTTTTTACATTTGATTTCGCTGTTATCTTACCATGGTAACGGCTACTTCATGACCCATGTCATTACCAGACTCTCGTAATTTTCTCATTTGATATTCGGCTTCTTGAATCCTCTAAATGATGCATAAGATTGCATCACTCAAATAATGGCTCATGCTTTCTCTTACCTGTTTTTGTTCATCATCAATCCCGCTGAACTCTTCGCCTTTCTTCTTCTTCTCTTCTTCCAATGGACGTTTTGGACGCTGTTCCAATTAAATGAGAATATGTATACTTAAACACAAAAGACTTACAGATGTCTTCTTGGGTGGGTTTAGTTGTCTTGTCTCAAAGGAGATGACATCGTGATCATCTACAAAACATGGGGTTAATCGCTATACTCTCAATTCATCTCTCTTATTTTACCTGCAGGTGTATGGGAATACGCCTAACAAAGAGTGTGAGTAAACAAACAATAATAAAAAGAGAAACACTTACAGAAATACCAAAAAAGTAACCAGTGGGTAACTTGATGCCTGATCTTTGTAAACAGATGCGATAATCCTTTCCTTCACCGCTGTTATCCAAATAGACCTACATTGGATGAATGAGCTGAAGAATAAGAAAAGCAAATTATACACACATACTGTTAATGTATTATCTTTTAGAGTGACTTTAAGATATGCAGGAGTAGGCGAGTTTCGATAAGTAATAGAACATGTTCCAAGCGCATATTTACGAGGATCGACGCCGGATGCAAACGATAATGTGCCGTCATTTAATATAGCCATTGTAGAAGCTTTATGGTTCTGATAGGTGTCAGCTTTTTTTTTCCCTTTAAATGCATTTATCTTACCACAGGATTAGCCGAGTCTAACCAAATGCTCAAACCGTCCCATTTGTCCTTTGAACCAAAAATGGGGCCTGATTGTTTACTATCTTTTGTATACCAAAAGGCTAAACCACGACCACCGTGCATACTTGTTCCAGATACCTTGAAAGCAACCACTGCTTCCCATTCTTCATATGGATTGGGTCTATCAGACCAGATCCATCCTTTTGTATTTGGGATAGAAGGTGAAAGTCGAATAAAGTCCTCCCCCTGAAACACATCTAAACGTATTAGCTAAAGCAGACGCGTCATTTTCTTTACCTCCGCCCGTGGACCAAAAAGGGACTGAATTGTTATAGTAATAAGGCTTCTTGAACGATAACTTGTAATCATATTTTGATGTTGGAGTATCAGGCAAGTCTTTTTCTGCCTGTTGGGGATCTACTTGATGAACCTCAGATGAACCCCAGATGCCAGCTGAACAAGTTTCTAATAATAAAGCCGTAACTATAAATAAACTATAGGCTTTCATTATAAAGAAGCTTAAAAAAAGAAAAAGAAAGAAAAAAAAAAAGAGAGAAAGACACCTTAATAAGGAGAGAAGAATGACTTTGTATTTTTAATGTTACAGCTTTACCAATTTTAGAGTCAACAAAGATGACAGTTGACTATATGCTTCTTTCTTACTCTCTCTCTCTCTCTTTATTTCTTTCTTAAAAGAACATAAGATTATATATAAACTTTATCAAGAAAACCATTTTGTTGTTCTTTTTCTCATAAAATGACTGATTGCATAAAGTGACTTACACAGCATTTTTTATAAATATAAAAAAAGGCTGTTTAACCTATCCATTTTGGTCATTGTGCCACGTATTTTTATATTATTACGCCCACGTATCATTTTAATTGCTTTATATTTAGTAATGAACAGAATAAAGAATGTCTTTCATCGTTCACAGAAACCAATGGAAGAGAGACGACCACATCAATTCATAAAAAGACACTCTTCAACTCGCACTTACAATAGTAGTAATAATGATAATGCATTTGAGACAACACAAGTCAATGAACCACCTGCTATCAATCTATCAGATTTATCAGAGATGGAGAGACCAGCTTATCAGTCATGGTGGAAGGACCTTGACCCCTTTAATATTGGTAGAATAAACAATCAAACCATCTTGAAATTTCTCAAGGGTTGTACTTTGGAAGATGATAAACTTGAGCAAGTAATGACACACACAGATTGACACTTTATTTTTTCTTTGGACTGAATAAAAATAATATAGATCTTGGCTTTATTCGAAACAGCAGGCGATGGACTTGATCAATTACAGTTCTTTGCAATGCTTAGATTAATAGCTCATGCACAAAATGGTCGAAAGATTAGCAAAGCATTAGTGTACTTGGGAGGTATAATAATAATAATTATAAATTATGAAAACAGACTAATTGTATTTATGCAGCGCCTATACCCCACTTTCATACCAACGCCATTGATGCCTTGATCAAATCCGATGTTACTGCGACACCTAGGGCGAACAATGATAAACAGGTTGGACGAAGAACTTGGTGGGGGCCAGAGACACGGTCATCAGTGGACGACAATAACAGACGCTCTTATATCGGACCATTTACAACACATCACCCTGTACCTGAATCAGAACGACAAGATACAGTCATGGATTTATATTATCCAAGTGATAATCTTTGGACTGTACCCAGTGCACCTCCACTCTTTACACAACCTTCGCCTCTACCCAAAAGCGAATATACACACTCTCGCTCAAAATCAGCAGGCAATGCAGCTGCGTACATACAACCATTTGACCTTCAAGAACAACTTCACTCATCACGATCCTCACTTTCTTTGCATGAATTGAATAGCAATAATAATAATAACCCAGGAAAATCACTATTATTAACACAAAAATTCGTATACCAATCACCTTCGATTCGAAAGCAAGAACTGCAATCAACAAACAATCCATTCCATTCGACCGAGTTACGTAGTCCCTTTGACGATGATGATAACAACAGTAATACACTCACCCATATACCAGCATATACCGCTATTAATGATAAACCAAATTCAGATAACATACCTCCTCCTCCAGTACCCAATCAAGATACGAAACCACCATTTCCCAAGTATGCCAGAAGGACGACACCCAAAGACCTTTTGAGTTAAAATAAAGTTTTGAGCTCCGTTTTTCTCCTCTTTTTTTGTTTTTATTTTGTGTGATGGTGAATATTAGTCAAGAATCAGGAGCATTCTTTCAAACAGATGCTGAAATTGCAAAACAAAAAGAAAAAGAAGCCAAATATAACTATACAGCAGGTGATGCAGTCAAACTGTCTTCAAAGGCGCTTTCTCTTTGCATAAGTCCAGATGGCAAGTACATTTATATTGCAGAATCTGGATTCCAAGTCAGAAAGATGGAAAGATCAGTAAGTTGTCCTTATTTTGAGAAAAAGATAAACAACTCATGTATACATAGACGATGAAAAGTGTCAAACTATTCAAAGGGCATAAAGGCCCTGTTACTTCAGTAGTTATCGGCAAAGACGACACGATCTGGACAGGTTCCTGGGACAAGACGATTAAAAAATGGGACGCCAAATCTGGAGAATGTCTTGCAACACTTGAAGGACATACCGATTTTGTAAAAGCACTTGTTATCTCTGGCGATTCGCTCTACTCGGGTTCATCTGATTGTTTCTTGCGTCGATGGAATCTTGACAACTTAGAATGTACAGCTTCCGAAAAGCAACATAGACGACCGATCGAGAGCTTAGCCATCTCACTGGATGGACAGTCAATTTTTTCTGCTTCATCGGATGGTATAACGCTCAGATGGGACACCAAGACGATGCAAGTGCAAAAAACATATACCGGCCATGATACCAGCATCTACTGCATTCGCGTCTGGGAGGATGATCTCTGGACTGCTTCGGCGGATAAAACAGTTCGTAGGTGGAATACGGATACTGGAGTAGTAGATATGAAAATAGAACATCCTGATCGTGTCAAGTCACTCGCTTTGGCTGGTCCTTATGTCGTCACGGGCTCTAGTGATGATGAGATTCGTGTTTGGGATATTGCTGTAAGTTTGATTATTTTGCTTTATAAAACAAACAATAACTCTACAAAAAAAAATAGTCTGGTCAACTTGTATGTGTTATTGAAGGACATTTTGATGAAGTTAGCAGCTTAGAAATGTATGGATCAACTATTTATAGCGGATCATTGGATTGCTCTATCCGACGCTGGCCTCTCAACGCAGCATCTATAAAGGAATATAACGAAACAAGAGAAAAGAAAAAGAAAAAAGAGCAAGCAAAAGATACCGGTTTGACAGAGGAAGAAGAGAGAGAACTAGCGGAACTTCTTTCTGACGATGAATAATAAAGTGTTTATTTCTGAAAGAATTTCTTCAACATACTAGAGAACGATCTAGTCTCTTTTTCTGTTGAATAAGTAGGTGCATTCTGTCTGTCTTGTACATAAGTTGATGCCAAGTCATCTAGATGGTCGTTCCATGTTGCATTTCTTGCACGCCAGCCTATGTGATTCTTATCCAGACCTCTTGTCCATTTATTGATAATGAATCCATACCAAGTCTTTTGAATGATTTAAGAAAAAGCTTCATTGGTTCAACACGCTCTTACCGTAAACATACACCCCACAAATAAGCAGGAACCAAGGCCGATCAAGCCAGCTTGAGCAGCTTGGTTACAATCAATAAAGCCAAAGGTAGATCCTAACTTTAGATCCAACAAAACAAGCAAATTATTCAAGGGCTCGTCTTGGCTTGCATTGGCAAGCTTGCATGCTCTTATTGTTTCTTGTCTATTGGTGATGAATAATACAAAGTTGATTGTTTGTCCAATATAGATGTTGACGATGGTATTAACCCAGTAAATAGAGTTAAAAAACACGATTGACCCATACGATGCCTATAGTCATGTGTTTAGAAATAAGAAATAAGGTTAAATTACTTGCATTAAATGAAAGAATGGTGCCAATGACAGGTACGAATCCAGTACAGCCTACCAGTTAGGCAAATTAGCAATGTAGTGCGTAACCAGGTAACTTACTCAAGTGAAAAATATAGATCCAGATCAGTAATGGGTGTATGACGGCAAGGTGCATTGTCATGGCTATCATTCATTAGCAGCATGATTGGGGCATTTGCGACACTTACGGTTTCTATGTGTCACAGTTGCTGTAACCAGCAAAGTTGCCATCGTCTACCATGCAAAGTTGGTTCAAACTAAACAACATAACATCAGGCGATTTATACTTTACAAATAAAGCAATATTGAATGATTGTATGATCCACTGTAAGGGGATACACCATAGCTTAATCTTTTTATCTTTCATTTTTTAAGAAAATACGAAAGAAAAGGAATGAATGAGACTGGCCTTGAGAATGTATAAGCATATTTTAACTATAACATAGCAATTCAAAAGCTCTTTAAAGGAAATGATTTACGTATATGCACCATGTATCCAAGGATACTTCGGAAGCAAGTCCCCCTTGAACTTTTTTATGTAGGTTCTAAATATCGCCAACATTATTGAAATTATAAATGGATTTCTGTAACGCATCAAAATCAGTGTCACGTGTTTTAAAGTAGGCGTCGCATGTTTAGAAGCATATGACACTATGGACGGCCCATATATTTGGTACTATACCTATATTAGTATATAATTAATAGACCAGATCAAGTAGAGTCATATAATAAGGCAAAACAATTGAATTCCAAAGCGGTTCATTCGTGGTCACTATAATGTTCTTGTGCTCTAGATACAATCAAACATCTGAGAGAGGCTTAATACAGCCGCGTAGAAGAAAGTATTATTCCAGTCTTTCTGATCCGACGTAACACCAGTAAGGGTCGTTATGCACTCTTTTCTGATCTATAAAAGCTCGAAACTATCAAAGGGACAGTGATCTGGACTAAAGACAAGAGTATCAATGATAATGGATATAGTAATTAGATCCAGATATCATTATCGTCTCATTTTTTCGATTTGGGCGATATTGGCTATTGATGTACTCGGTGAATAATAGGATATATGTATATATATATATATATATATATATTCCTAGTAGGTCACTTATGAAAGTAACAAACATTTTGTCGCTTTATTGGCATTTTGATAAAAAAAAAAGGGGAGTGCACTACATCAAACTTTTATATAAATCTCTCTTTGGATTCACAGCAAATAACATATGTATACATTGATCACTGCATTGGATTTAAGCACGTGATGTTGATTTTCATTGACAAGCCATGTTCATATCATTCATTGTGACAATAGCATTATCTTCAAACAAATAAGTGGCCGCATTGATTTTTCAGTTTATGTAAAACTGTAGCAGAGACTTGCTTTATTCAACAATAGCCTTTGATAATAATGTGCTGTGTCTACTTAATTTCTAACATGTTTGTAACCCTGTGTTAATTAACTCCTTGTGTTACGCACATTGGTATACACATTGCAGACCATTGTGCTTTGGTATTATCATTGGTGGCGACGATCAGACAAGTTCACATGACCAAGCTATACAGTATTTTACTACAAGAAAAATAGGACCTATATGGTCTCACACATGTGGAGCGTAAAGATGAGTTTACCTGATCAACAATCAAGATGTTCCATTTAGCCACTTTCTCTCTTCATTCCTCCACTACAATGACCTTCCCCATTACTATGTCGGTTGATCATCCGTACTTCCGAGTGCAGACGGACAACAGGGAAAGGGGATGACGTCCCCAAAGAAAGAATGGTTAAGTGGCCTTGTCCAACTGCACCCTTTTGGCGAACTTAATATTGCTCCTTATTCCTGATTAGACCCCTGTTACACGTCAAAAGAAGTAACCCATCTCCCCTTTTAAAAAGGATAGCAAGCAACATGATGCATACAGTCTTTTCTCTCTTTGTTTGCTGACAGGCAACCTTAAACCCTTCATTTGCATTATACTTTAATATATACATTTTTTGATGTTTTGATTAAAAGTTACTGATTTAATCTTGGTCGTTAGGATACAAAATAAATAAAGATCGTCGCGCGGTGATAATTATTCAGTGTTTAATAAAAACATCTTGTTATAAAAAAAGAATTTAGAAAAAGAGACATTGCCACAAAAGGCGCAATTTGCCATCCAGTTCCTTTTTACTTCCTGTTTTGTTCCCTTAATGGATGTCATTGAGCTTTTTTGAAAAACGTGGTTAATAAAAGGTCCCTGAGGTTAAACAATAGGCTTGTGCGTTTTTATATGAAGGGTACCCTTAGTTGTTTGCCCTCTGGTTGTGTTACTATAATTATCAATTACTTTAAGGGGCCAATAAAACGTGGCATTTTAAAGGAGTAGAAAAAGACTATCAGGTATACGTCAGTGTATGTACTCCTTTTTATCACTATGAAAGATACAAAGGCCCTACCCTCGACTTGTTCTGAACCTGAATGAATGATCCAAGAAAAAAAAAAAGACAAGTAAAATTATAAAATATAAAAAGAACAAGATAATAGATGTCGGTCCTTTTTTTAATAACTAAAATAAAGATTGAAGTTTGACCTGTTATTTCAAAAAAAGTTGATCTGATGCAATTTTATTGTTTGCCGTATAGCTATTTTTATTGTGTGGCAAATCTAATTTATAATTGGTTAAGGTTTCCTTATCGTATGTATGTATGTATATCAACCTGATGGGCCAAAATACATATATATATATAACAGAGATAGTAAGAGGCAATTTTTTTATTTCACGTTTGCCAACACGTTGTTCACTATTTCTGTTTTGGTAATGCAGGGCGAAGTTGTATCAAGGAGAAAGAAAGGGGGGCAAAGAAAGGAGGAGGTCGCGATCCACGTTTTTTTAAATCAGTGCACTTTTTGTGTATCCCTTAAAATTTACAATGATCAAGTTGAAGATATAAATATGTCCTTTTGATTTCCCTATTTCCAATTTTTTATTCCTTCTTTTCATCTTATTTATCTTTACTATGTGTAACAACGATTTAGTCTTGTCGATCAAGGATGCTTCTGGTAGACATGTTAGTCTCTTGAATGATAATACACCAACAAATTATAAAATGAATTCATTAAACTCGGCCAATACAACCATCACAGTCAGAAGAAAGTATCATTGTACTGAACCTGGATGTAATAAGAGCTTTACCACAAGGTATGGTGAATATAATTTTTGAAATTGACATCCATTAATGTTGTACTTCAGTGGCCATCTTGCACGTCATAATAGAATTCACACTGGTGAAAAGAACTTTCATTGCCTTCATCCTGGATGCCCTAGTCGTTTCTCTCGCCAAGACAATATGATGCAGCATTACCGTACCCATCTCTCTCAAAAAGCACGCCGTCAACAGCAATTAAAAAAGTCTATTCCAAAGACTCCCTATTGCCACTCTGTTCAGGAGCCAAAGTATACTCAGACCAGACCTCGAAGAGCAATCACTATGCCTAGTTTACCTTATCCTCCTTTTGATTTAAAGCAAGACAGACTGATTTCTCGCCCAAGGAGAACCCTGTCTACTTCTTCCACTTGTTCTTCTACTTCATCCTTCACTTGCTCATCCTGTCCATCTCCTCAATTCAACCATATCCTTCCACCTCCTACTTTTTATACCATTCCTCCTCCACCCCAGCCCAATCATTATCTTCATTATCGTCATCAACCAGTAGAATTAGCTAAACTTCCACACTTGCAAAAACCTGAACAACAACAACAGCAATCTCACTGGGAATCCAAAACTTCCGAGAAACCTCTTTCAAGCCTTTTACATTTAGCAAACATCGTCAGTACTTTTGGTTAAAGCAGTGTATCTATCTCACTTTCTTTCTCTCACTCACTCACTCTCTCTCTCTCTCTCTCTCTTTCATTCTTTTTTTTTTCTCGTCCTTAAGAAATTATCATGTTTATGGTGACATTCAACAATCGTTTATATACAACAACATATATATCTTCTATGCAAAAGATTCTTGTATTTTATATTATCTTTCTCTGTATTATATACTCTTTCATTGTATTTTTCTTTATGCCAACTCTTTATATATATATATACATGATTCATTTTTTTGTCATATGTTTACACAATAGTAACAGTCCGTGGTAGTGGTAGTAATATTAGATTTAGTAGTAGTACCAGCAGTAGTAGTAGTAGTAGTAGTGCATTTCTCTTCCATTATAGAAAATAAAAATATTAAATATCATCCATTGAACCTTTGTGTGAATGTTGCAAATTAGTATTCGTACTTTGCAAAAAATATAAGCTTTTTTTTTTTGGATCAATCTGCAAGCAAGATTTTACCTATTGGATCTTAACTTTTTGAAGTCAAAAGCCCTATAGAACATCCGCAATTGTTCGTTGTAACCTCTTGGTAAAGCATTTTTCATAAAGGCAGATAAAGAATTTGCACTAATGTTGATGAACCTCCAGTGTAAGGATGGGTTCGGCAATATAGAAAAAAGCTTTGGAAGAGGCAGTCGCCTAATATCGTATACATGGTGATATCTATGCTCTGATTCATACTTTGACAGTATATATGAAATGCAAGGCAAAACAGTATCGAGTGATACAGACAGCTGCTTTAACGTTACTCGAGTGGTTAAGCTACTTCAACTGTTACTTTCGTCTCTTGTGTAAAACATAGCATCATAATTATCCTCTGAATGTCTCCAGATATTATATTTCAGTAAGAACCGTTTCTGGTCATTAATAAGATACTTGTAACAATAGCTCTATATCTTGAAGAAGCATAATGACGATCAGTTAAACTATATTGCTCAACGAACTTCTTCATAAACAGCCTTATCCATTAGAAATTAACTGTCTTTTTTCTCTTCAAATTTGGATGCTCCATAATTTAAATAGTGAGTAGCATCGAAACTAAAAGAGTAATGTTAGTGCTATAGATGAATGATAGGCTAGAATAATTACAGATGTATGTTGATAAGCCTCTATATAACTTTTTTTTTTTATTAAGAACAAGAAAAAAAGAGAGCTCATTACTACAAACGTTATTTTATACAGGATTATTACGTGACCAATAAGAATAGGATAGGGCACGTTATATGATAATAAAGTTTTTTGTGGCCAGTTAAGTAGTGCGCGAGGGAGTATGCCAAGAGTCCCCCTGAAAGGAAAACACTGCACAGTGCTCCTTGAGCCAATTAACGCGGTTTTTGAAATCTCGATTCACACAGGTTTGTGATACCAGCATTCTTTGATTTACATGATCGTCAAAACTTTTGTATTCCGTTATTGAAGGGGGAGCTTCTTAAATCAGAGCTAATTTTTGTTTTATTGTTTTCTTTGTTATTAACAATAGCGTGGTTCGATTAAAGGTGGAGCGAACCAGTGCTCTATGGCAGCTGTGCTCCGAGCACAACCATATCGTTGGATTCAAAGAGGCCCTTTCGCTTCATACATGCTTATAACGATAAGGAATTTGATCTATCGATAGCAGAAGCACTGCATTCTGCTGAAAGTAACAAGACGGATATCAACGACAAAAGCAAGCTTGTTCGATAGGGAAAAATGATCTCACGCTCAGTATTCAATATAGTCAAAGGTGATCCTGGTATTACAGTCAACTTTAAAATGTACAGGGAGACTTCTTGACGTGTTTGATGAAATAAATCAATATACTATTTTTTCTATTTCCCTATTGTAATCAAATGTCAATATTTGCATATAAATAGGAGCCTTGAATTCTCTTGTATAAAGCTTTCCCTAAGTCTCTTTTTAATATTCAACTCTTTTTTTTCAGCTTTGTTTATCTGTCTTTCCCACTTGCATCTCGAATGGGACATGCGTTATAAATTTGTATTCAATAAAATTTAGTCGATGTCTTGTTGGACATTTTACATTATTTACATAATTTATTCGTTATTTTTTTAAATGGTTTGGAGCATTATGAAAGAGTGTCTTCCACATATAAGCTTCAGACAACAATAATTCTACATCCTTTTCTTGCCATCCTTGTGTCGGTAACTGTTGGAGAAAGATCATGACGCCTTGAAAATCTAGCTTTTGTAATTGGTTAGACCACTTTACCAAAAAGGCTGCGCAAACATAGACATGGAACTCAGAAAACCCTTCGGATGATCCTTCTGCTAGATATGTATCCCACATTCGTATGGTGCTACGTAATGGAAGTTCTCTCATCAGCAGGCAGTTCATCCATCGAAATGCAAATTGGATGAATTCAATGCCTTCGTTTTGTAAATGCTGTGTAAGCCGAGCTACTAAAGAGTTATTATTTGTTTATCATATCATAATTAAACCTACCGTCAATGCGAGAGACCAACTCTTTTAACGTCAATATCTGCCTTTGAATGCCTGGCTGCGCGAAAGTATAATTGTCTTGAATACCATCTAATAATTTGGATAGACACCAGAAACTATCTGCCTCGATCACAGATAATATTTCCTTGTTCAATTGACTGACATTGTAATGTTCAGGGTCTTCATCAATATAAGCCGACAAAAAGACTTCAAAAATTGGTGTTACCAAATCATTGATGCCTTGCACATACCCGCTAGCTGGATGACGAATAGCCCATTGGTAGAGAATCCTTTCTAGGCACTTTTTATAAATAGTTAAAAATAAAGATCTTGATCAGCAATTCTAAATCTTACCATCTGTGTCACTTCATTTTGATATAAAGGAATACCGGGATTCGTTCTGGGTATATCGATATGAATCTGATGCCATAAAGCTTGGTCTAGTCCTGCTGTCCCTCGTGCATAGGTTCCTGCCACACTATCCAGATATTCTTTACGTTTTCTTGCTAATGTTGCTTCTCTTCTTGCTGAATTACATGGCAAGTAACCTAGCAACAATTGCCAAGCAATCATTCTCAATTCTTCTGGTATTCCGCTCCAACTAAGTGATCGCAGTGCAGCTAAATTATATCAATAATCAGTCTTTTAATCTTCTCTTTTTTGGTACCTAAATCAACATTGGACACCGACAAGACATCTTTAAACTTTTTTGTTCTAACAGGATCTTTTGTCTCCTCTGGATTCAACCATTTTAATAAAAAGGTTGGATCTTTTCAAAGTAAATCATTAGCTGTTTTATATAGTATGCATACATTTAAAAAAGAAGTTTACCTAGCAACAGCTCTTGAACATACTCTTTTGTACCATCTGGATTTGTTGATTTCCTCTTGTTTTTTTTTGCAGCATCTGAGAAAACTGCAGTACTTATCATCTGATGATCTGGTTCGATCATTTGGTTTATGCTGAGAGGCGCAATATCATCACTCCACTCATCGTTTGTGTCCTTTAAGAAGGCGTTGAATGATTTTGATGTGTTTCTTGTATGATCTTTTTCCTTTTTCTTCTCGCTCTTTTCTTGCTTTGGTGATTGGTTCGACGGCTTACTACTTGATTGTGGTTGATAGGTCGTGTTGGGTGGTTGTCTGGCTATCAGTAGACTGTTGTATATGTATTTATTGCCTGCCATCACAGGTTTTTTCACATCTTGACTATTATTGTTACTATTGCTGCTGTTAGTCGTGTTAGGAACGATACTGACGCTGAATTCGACATTAGTTTTTTTGAGGATGGGTTTCTTCCCTAGGGTACCTTTGTTAACTCGTACCTTCCTGGCAACTTTAAGCCTCGACGTTTCCAGAACGACCTAAGGTGGTATATATAAGTAAAAGAAAAGAAGAGATTTTAAAGATTACTTTTGTATTTCTAAAAGATGATTTAGTTTTATAATTAATGGACTCGATTTATAAACTTACGTTGCTCCATGGGAATGTTATGTGATGGCTGTTTTAAGCATAAAAGCAATCTTGTCCTTTCTAATCCGGAAATCTTTGAATTCTAATTCCGCACTACAAAGAAAATATCTCTTACAAACAGCCAGGCATACATGGAGAGAGAGAGAATGTTTCCAAGTAGAGTAGACCTTCTTTTGAATCCAATCTAAGATTTTATATATATATATATATATATATCCTTTCAAAACTATTATATCAAGTGCGTTTATGCTGCAGAAAATATTTAAGGCCCTGTGACAGTACATAAAGAACAATCACCCCGTCCTTTTTTTTTTTTATTCTTTATTTGAAATGCTGTTAGGGGCCAGACAGAATCTACTCACCCATTCTATTCGTCATTTGAGTCGACATGTCAAAGTGATAGAACCTCTATCAGCCACCGTTCGCTGGACACATACAGACAACAGCAATAAGCGATACCAGGGTCTTCTTGCTCCGTTTTTCGCACCCTCAGCTGAAGAAGCCGCCGAGGACGTGGCAAGACGCCATTACCCTCGTCTCACAGCCTATGATTCAGCCAAATGCACCTCACCACCCACTCGCACACAGATGCTCGTACGCGATTTTATTGATGACTCCTTGTATAATCCCAATTACGGTTACTTTTCAAAACAAGCTGTCATTTTCTCACCTGAACACGATTTTGACTTTAATAACATGCGCGATCACTTGGAATTCATGAATAAG
The DNA here is from genome assembly GCF_002708625.1 of Rhizopus microsporus ATCC 52813. NCBI lineage: Eukaryota > Fungi > Mucoromycota > Mucoromycetes > Mucorales > Rhizopodaceae > Rhizopus > Rhizopus microsporus. Next base: position 53,025 of record NW_019671945.1, on the reverse strand, counting down.
GTAGGCCAACTCTATAAGGACATGGAAGAAGATGCCGATGAGGTTGATGAAGTAGCCAGACAAGTATGGCATACTCCTACTGAACTCTTCAAGGTAAGTCGATCATTGTTATCAAAAAAAGGGAAACGGTGCTGATGAGTGCAATAGCCTTGGTATGGATACGCTGTTGCAAAATATCTGGTCTCAGAATACAAATTGAGCCTCTTCCCACAAAAGGATTTAATCATTTATGAAATGGGTGCTGGTAACGGTACACTAATGATGAACATTTTGGATTATATTCAGCAAAACGAGCCTGAAGTCTATCAAAGAACCCAGTACAATATTATCGAAATTTCCGGCAAGTTAGCCGAACGACAGTCTGAAAGACAAGGTATGCGAGAGCTCAAGGATCAACATACATGTGTAAAGATTATCAACAAGAGTATCTTTGACTGGAAAACACAAGTGCCAGAAGAATGCTTCTTTTTAGGCATGGAAGTCATTGTAAGTGATGTTAATAGGGATAACGACCACATTCTGATTGAACTTAGGATAACTTTGCTCATGATTTGATCCGATATGACCTTGACACTCTAAAACCCTATCAAGCGCTAGTAAGTACAGATGCAAAGGGTAACTATACAGAAGTATATGAGCCAGTGGGGAATGATCCATTAATAAGCAAATATCTCACATTAAGAAGTCAAACGGGATATCGATCACCTGTATTATCAAATCAACTCTGGCTCAAGTTTTTGCAATCCTTACCCTTGGCACCCAACATGACATCTGCTGAATTTATTCCTACCAAGCTCTTCATGCTCCTGGAGACACTAAAAGCTTATTTCCCCAAACACAGACTCGTTCTTTCTGATTTCTCTTCCTTACCTGATACAGTGGAAGGTGTGGATGCGCCTGTTGTACAGACACGATACAGAGGTACAATGGTTCCTTGTTCGACTTATATGGTTCAACCTGGCTGGTTTGATATTTTTTTCCCTACCAATTTTGAATTACTGCGGGATATGTATCTCTTGGTCTGTCGTGGATCAAGTGCTGGTAATGACAAATCAGTCAAGGTCTTGACTCATCGCGAATTCTGTGAACGATATGGTGATATTGAACGCACAACAACAAAAAGCGGAGAAAATCCCATGTTGATGTATTATGAAAATATGAAAATGATTTTAACTTAATACAGAAAGGTTGTACACACTTACACAGAAAGAGAGAGAGACACCTTATTGTTAAATATTCATTGTTTATTAAAATCAGTATTCATTGTATCTTTGGATACATAAAAAACCATTTATCATCTTTCTTAATAAACCATTCAGATATCATCTATTTCAATATCAATGTCTGATTCTTCTTTAGTGTTTGATTTTCTAAACCAATAGTTATTTTTCTTATCCAAGTTCATAAGAATAATTGCTGCTTCAAGCATTTCAACTTGCTGATGTTTTGTCAGCAAGAATTTGGATACAATCTCCCATTGATGCTTTGTGAGATAATTTCGATGCTTATATATCTTGCCACGATCATTACATTTATGTGGATCTTTTCGGTCACGATATCTATCATCTGTTCTAGAACTTGCCATAGAAACTTTAGTGTGATCGATGGTATAATTCTCTGGTAAAGAGTTCGATAATTCCTCTGCTATGCTTGGACTATAATGAGTGGGTAATGAAAATGAAGTAATAAATAACTCTTCATCTCTGCGGGTCAAGTTGGGTGGAGTTTTATCTGTAGTACTGCCCCTGGAGGCCTTTTCAATTTGGTGTTTACAAGTTAAAGAGGACATCCGGCTGTGTTAGGATATAATAAAGCAGAATACAGTAACAATTATTACTTTAATACTCACAACACACACATACACAAAACCAAAATCATAAGCATACTCACCACTCAGACTTAAACAAGACGTAGTTTAGAGAAAAAGAGAGAAAAGATCAGGGTTGTTCAATGTGGCTTATTGCAATATCACAGCTGACCGTACCTATAGATTACGTCAGACATACGAATGTTGTCAGATCATTGTAGTAAAGCTGAAAGGATGATGTATCCACCGAGATTGTTTTTGCAGATCATGTTTATCATTTCTATTTAGGTTACACATCAACTTAATGTTTAAAAAGTAACTGAAAAATAGAGACAGCAGGAATGGTTTGAGAAGGTTCTACTCTAGGTCTTCCCCTACACCTCACTGAACTGCCTTCTTGTTCTTCTTGTTAGGCTCGACATCTACGATGTGAAGACGCAGCTCTTTCTCTGCACGCTTGGCAGATTCGATAGCGCGAATCTGTTGGCAATATTGCAATACAGGAGGAGCATATGTTTGTTTTAGAAGTATTGTTTTCCATTGTTCTATTGAGCGACAAAAAGAAGAGCAATATTAGCAGGCAAGTTCGAATTACATGCCAAATTCTTTCAATAGGTTAAAGGTCAATCTGATAGTGTTATATTTTCATCTGATTATTAAAGAAAGAGAAACAGTCGGCGTTTTTGAAATCCCTCGTAGATCTCGGATAGATCTCATATCGTGCTAGAGACTTAATGCACAAGTCATCTTTACACACTGATCTAACAATTCCTTCCCTTGACCATGAACTCTTTTCATTCTTAAGATCCCCATGCAAACAATGCCAATACAAGCTTGTATTGAATCCAACAATACATTCAGTATCCTCCTTATCATGGCTTTTCATGGCTCCTTCTTTTTTTCCCCCTTGATCGTGCAAGTTTATGTCTCTTTAGACTTTACTGATCATATTCTGCAGGGATAAGCTTAAATTTAATGGTATTATTTATTGAGACAAGTCTATGCATAGAGAGTAATGCATGTTATAAAGTACATCTATAGAATAAGACATTCTAATTTCTCATGTATTTGCCCTTATAATATGTCTCTTCTTGACGCTACGAATCTTGAGTGGCCGCCATTAATCGGCAATTGAATAAGCACTATGTACCTACCTTTAGTGTTCTTTCTCTCTCTTTTTTTTTAGTATTGACAACAGGAAAAGAAGCTGATGTTTCAAGTAATTCGATAAGTATGGACAGTGAATATAAACCAGTCGAGAGCTCTAATGAGGACTATACAAATACGGAAGATCATAATCCGTTACTTTCAAATCAAGATGTTCAATTCCTTGTTTCTGACTATGAATTACAACAAGCAACTGCAAGCACTTTCGGTTGTGTGATCAATTTGGCAAATACTATCTTAGGAACAGGCATGCTTGCAATGGTAAATAAACTTTATTATTGGAAGAATAGACATTAACAATCAATAGCCATCTGCAATGGCATCTGTAGGTATCATCCCTGGTATTTTTCTTATTTTCTTATCAGCACTAGCCTCCGGTACTGGACTATACTTCTTATCAAGATGTGCAGCACGTACAGAAGGCAGACATGCATCATTCTTTGCTGTATCCAAATTAACATGGCCGAAAGTATCTGTATTATTTGATTTGGCTATTGCCATCAAATGTTTTGGAGTTGCAGTGTCTTATCTGATCATTATTGGAGACCTTATGCCACAGGTAAAGATAAAAAGAGAAAGAGATCGTACATTGATGTTTAATCTGTCAAAAGGTCATGGCATCTTTGACAAATCATGCAGATCTGGCATATTTTTTAACAGACCGACGATTCTGGATTACTTTATTTATGCTTGTGCTCGTGTTGCCACTTAGTTTTCTAAGAAAGCTCGATTCATTAAAGTACACTAGTCTAGTGGCGCTTTTTGCGGTTGTTTACCTTTGCGTCATTGTGATCTATCATTATTTCTCTCCCAACTATCCTCCACCATCATCCGATGATATCGAATACTTTAATCTGTCCTCGAGTATCTTTGGTCATTTGCCAGTATTTGTGTTTTCATTTACTTGTCATCAAAATGTAAGCCACTTATTTCATAAACAAAGTCATGTCTAATATATCTTTCTAGATATTCTCAGTTTACAATGAGCTTCGAGACAATAGTCGTGAATCGGTCACGAGGGTGATCAGTCTATCGATTGGCATCTCTGCTTGTGTGTATGAAGGCATTGCTATCCTTGGTTACCTTAGCTTTGGTAGAAATGTGCTCAGCAATATTATCATGGAATGTAGGTCGCGATTTTATACTAATATGATAGACTAAGATTATATCGTAGACCCATCAAGCTATTTTGTGGCAGGTGGACGTCTTGCAATGGTCATACTTGTCGTCTTTAGTTACCCACTTCAAGCTCATCCCTGTAGGGCTTCACTTGACAAAGTCTTTTTATTTGGTCATGACAAAAGGCGTCCTTCTGCTTTTAAATATTTTACCATGACGACAGCTATTTTGATCTTGAGCTATATTACTGCTATTACAGTAACAAAGTTGGATGTGGTAAGTGAGACTCTAAACAAACGATAGATAGAGATTTGATGCGATGTGCATGCATTTAATTAACATCATAAAGGTATTGTCCTTTGTTGGATCCACTGGCTCGACCACTATCTCATTCATCTTGCCTGGTTTATTCTATTATAAAATACATGAAAATGATCCTTGGAAACCAGGAAAGATTCTAGCAGTTGCACTAAGTATCTATGGTATCTTCATCATGGTTTTTTGTTTGACATTTAATATAATGCGTATAACATCTCATTAAAAAAAAAAAGAAAACACAACTTAGTTGTATATTTATAGAAAACAAATAAAATCAAACTAGACCTACATTGCCTTATATATATCAAACGCCTCCCCTTTATTAACTAATATGCAGTTAATAAGTTTAGCAAAAGTGATCGTCTGTCGTGGCAATAAACGTGGGATCAGACCTCGCCACAATAGATAAAATAACAAAAACGAAACTTGTTTTTAAAAAGAATAAAATGAGTGGTCTGTGTGTTGATGGTTTCAATGTTTATAAACTCATTGTTGAATGTTTACAAAATTGACATTAATTACTTCTCAAAGAAATTTGCTACATTATAAACATATAAAAACATTAAACTATTTAGAATAAATCAGCATCTCTTTATATAAAAAGACCTTTTTTTTTTTTTTCCTTCTTGACCTTTTATCTCTCTCTCTTTCCTTCTTCTCTTTCTCCTTAGACGAACTTAAAATCACCAATGGGAAGTCTAAACAATAAAACTAGAATTACTCTACCCCCTATTCGCTGCTATGACCCCCTTAGCCAACTTGGATGCAATGGTATTGACAGTAAAGACATTGAAGTTCCTGTACCCCTCGACCAGACCAGCTGGATGCGTCTACCTAGCAGTCGATGTGATGAAACCATTCAGCCGATTTCTCAACTCATTCATCCTCTGGAATCTCCTCAAGCTCATGTTGGTACCAGTAGCTATCCTAGCCCCGTTGAATTGGTCAGTCAGATGAATGTTCTGTCTACGTCAGATAGCCCTACCGATACTCAAGGAAAACGAAGAAGATCATTTCATACGTTTGAACAACGAGATCCGATGTTTTCCAAAAATCACAGAAACTCTGTATACTTAGGCTATAATGATAAAGGATACTCAGGAACTATCCCACCTCTGTTTGTGCCTGTCAATCGCTCGTTCAGCCGACGTTGTACCTATATGCGACCCAATCTGTGTTTACCTGTGAGTCCGAAGCCAATGGTAGCCAGACACTATAGATTTAGCTATGGTAAACGACCCAACTACTATCCCGAGCCGGTGGACCAGTCAGACTACTTGATTAGACCTTATCACGATCCATCTGAAACAAATTTCCAGACGGAGCAGTCAAGAGATGGCAGCAAATGTGATGAAACAAAAGAAACTGGCAAAAAGAAGCCACGATGGTCAGCAGAAGACAGGATGCAGTTGATCATGGCTATTATTGAAGACAAGAAACTAGACGATATGACAACTTTCAACTGGGAGCAGGTTGCAACTCGAGTTAACCGAGGAAGTAAAGCGTGTAAAGATCAATGGCGAAGAGAAATTTTACCAGCACTTCAGAAGCTTCCATATATGAACCAACTCTCTTCAAGGGAAATAGTCAATGACAACCCTTTGTAATTCTCTCTTTCTTTTTCTTTTGTATATGTATATGTTTTTATGCTTGATTATTTTTATGTTGGATATATAAATGGGGTTGACGCTATGGTTCATTTTATAGAATAAAAATTTACGCTCATACACAAATGATATTGTCTGTCTCTTCAATTCAATCCAGGGTACTTTATTTTCCCTTTTTACACAATAGTAATAAACATTTTTATCTTTTTGAGAGGATTATTGCAAACAAAGAGACAGAGAAAACGGATGGGGGAGGACTAGAACAGCCAAGCTCATATAATTGTAATGATGAGGATACTTTACAAACTTGTAATCTACAAACCATTCTTTTGTCAACGTATTGGTGTATATCTTTTAAATAACTGATAATAAAGACATTGCTTTTCCAAAGTAGTCGTAACTTGAATTTCTAAACCCCTTTTCACATCAATAGAATTCATTTAATTTTGTTCCTTGGCTAAAATACTTGTACGTTGACATAGTGTATTTAATAAAAAGTTTTATCAACCAAAAGACCTGCATTTAATGAAGTTCTGACTCCACCACGATTCAAAGCCAGATTAAAGCGTAGTTGAAAGAGGGAGACCCAATAATAGACAAATAAGCTTTTGTTTTTTATTTTCTACAAAATGACTGAAGGCGCTTCGAACAGTAAGGAAGAAGAGACTAATGAATACATAAGCAAACTTACTCATCTACAAAAGATGAGCTTTTACTGGCATTATGCCGAGGTGATCAAGAAGAAGAATTAGAAAAGTTACTCGAAGAGGGTAATTGTAATGTGAACTTTACAGATGGTGCAGGCAACACAGGCGCACATTATGCGTAAGTTTTAGCTGTTTGAACCATTTAGAAAACTATTACTGATAAAACTGAAGAACAGCGCCAAGACAGGTTCTATTGGTTGTCTTGAAGTACTTGTTAACCATGAAGAAATCGACTTGGATATCCAAAATACCCTCGAAGGCAATACCCCTTTACATTTGGCTGTACAATATGCCAATGAAGATCATGACATGGCTGTTGCTATGGTAGAGCTATTGTTGGCTGCTGGAGCAGACCCAAAGTAAGAGAAATATACAGTTGCTTTTTGTTCATATTGACGTTATCTTTGGTAGGATTGCCAACCGTAATAAATTGACGCCTATTCAATTGGTTCATCCAAAGCACGTTGATATCAAAAAAACATTAGAAGAAGCCAGTGCGGCATATGACTTGGTAGGTTATCAAGAAATAATGAGAAAGTTATGATTTATTTACTCACTTTTTTAAAAGGATGATGCTGATATTGCTCATGAAGATGATGACGACTATGGAGATGGTTCAGCCTCTGAAGAAGAAGAATAAAGTGTAAAAAGAACCATAGTTTATTGATAAACAATGCTTTTTATGCAACATAGCTGTACATATCCTTTTGATTTTCAACACGTTCAATGTACTCTTTTTCCAAAAGCACATCAATGCACTTTTTGATAGCTGGAACCTTGGGCTTGAATCTTGATTGTAGCTGAGTAATAACTTCATCTATAAGAGCAACGTGTTTCATGACTTTACGAGTCTTCATGATTCTGACAATTGCTGCTTGCATAACAAACATTCTGTCTTCTTCAATTGTCTTGTGTGTTTCATCTGTTTCCGCCTTTTGCTCCATCTTCATTTGCATATTAAGATTGATACGAACCTTTTTACTTTTGAAGTCTTGATTAAGAGCATAGGAGCTTCCTTTCTCGCCTACATTTTCACCATCACGAAGCAACAATACTTTAGCTTTGACCAGAATACCCAAAGCAGGGTTTAATGCTTCAGGTGACAGGGCAGTACTCTTTTGCAACTCTTCATAGGTGTAGCTATCAGCATTATTGTACTGAAGTAAGATGCCCATTTGGTAAGCAGATACCATAAAGGTATATCCCACTTTGCTTGACTTAAGATAATGCGTCTTAAGTTCTGCTTTGGATAACTGGAATAACCAGTTTAGCTTACGTCCTACGTGCTTTGTTTGGTAAAATTGTTGGAATTTATCGTACATTTCTACAACATCGTCTGGAAGATTAAATGAAGTTGAAGGAGCTGAAAGAGGCCAGGAACCAGCACTGAGTACGAGGATATTGAAATCAGCTATACAATAAAGTTAATGGATGCGAATACAAAATAGATGGTACAATTACCACTGGATGCAGCATCAGAGGACTTTTGGACGACATTTTTAAACTCTTCGTTTAGTTCCTTACTGAGTGACATGTCTGTCAACATACGCTGAAGTTTGGATGTATATTCAAATCCACAGGCTTCTTTCAATTTGGATATCATAGAGCCTTCAGAGTCATCAGAAGCAGATGTACCATTAACCAATCGCTTGGCCAACATCTTGGAGTAGAATTTTTGAAAGACGTCCTTGTCTTCCACATACTTGAACACAGTCATCACATTGTTCAGCACATCTTCTAATTCTTCCTCCTCTGGATTCTTGGCGCTCTTTTTTAACAATTGATCACAGAAGCGAGCCAGTAATTCAGGAGATTTATTAGAAGCGCCCTTGCAGACCTTGTTGCGGTTAACAAACTCACCACAAGCCTTGTCCAAAGCAGCAACAAATCCAGCTTCACCACAGAATGCAGTCTGAGTGAGATCATTGTATTTCTTGTGGACCTCCAAAAGGGTATCGACATAACTTTTGGGATCAAAGCCTTCTGATTCATTTTGGGCGATTCTTTCGATAGCAGAAAGACCTGCCTTCTTGACATGAGCTTCAAAGCTGCTTCTTAGAGGGTTCAATCCATCTGGAATACGAGCAAGAAGTGCATACATGCGATGAAGATCCTCTTGCTTATCTGCATCAAGTAAACCTTGGAAGCCTTCCCAGATGGTTTCCTCTTGATTCTTTACCAAAACAGTTTCACAAATGGGAATAAGAGTCTTGTGAGTAGAAGGATGAAGGTACATCTGTACTCTGTTTTCTTCTTCGTTCAATCTCACTTCTGCTTTCTTCATGTAGTCAGGAATACTATTTTCGGTAATGAACTTTTCAGATTCTGTCTTGTAATAAACTTCAGTTGCTTCAAGGAATTGTTTTTCGAAGTAGTTTCTATAGACATCCAAGTTTGATTTTGAAGAATCATTGTGATCGAGCCCAAGTGATACTAATAAAAAGAATGAGTTAACGTTGCCAGTACAACAAGGTTGTCCTTACCAAATGAGTCAATGACATTCTTTATTAGACCTGTTTCGATAATTTCACCGTTTCTTTGCTTTTCGATCAACTTCAATACGGCTGATATGACATTATAATGAACATATTCAAACATATACTTCTTCCAACTGTAGAGAGTTAAGCTGAACACATCATAAATATCACTTTTTCTATCTTCATCAATTTCACGCTTCACCCAATAACGGTTTAAATACATAAAGATATTGTTCACGACACGAGCAGCAGCCGTATACCTTGTCCACTGTCTGGTATAAAACTGTAATAAAGATTCATCCATATACTGTTCAGATTCTTGTCTAATCTTTTCCAAATGTTTTTGTAAGTATTCGCAAAGTTTGGTATACACTTCTCCGCCAATCAAAGGAGGTGTGGGCGCAGCTAATTAAATGGTAAGAACACACACGCGTACGTGTATACTTGTTTTATTCTTACGTCGTCTCGACAATGGAGCATTAGGAGCATTATAATGAGCAGCAGTGTGTAGATTGGTCTCGCTTCTTGCACAGTAATTATGAACAGCACTATAACAAATAATAGGAGCATTAGCACGTCATCACTCCCATCCCGATAAAATGTTACTCAATTACCTGTAAAGAATAGAATAACGAGCACGAGTCAATCCTTGTTCAAAGCGACACATGACTTGATCAAGACCCTCTTCTAAGAATGCCCATGTTGCTTCAAAGTCATTATGAGGGGGTAATTGCATAGAATTCATTGTGTTGTTTCTTTAAAATGTTTTTTTTTTAGTCAGATTGTGAAGTCTATTTGCCTTTTTTGTTTACAAGCTATAATGTATGAAATAGATCTAGTCTTTAAGAAATCAAAGATTGAAGATTAATAGAAAACAGAGAAAAGGAAAGAAAGAAAGGAGAGAGAAATATAGAAAAGAGAAAGTATGCTTACAAAAGCATCATTTCAAATTCCGAATGTCGTGTTCGCTTTACAGCAAGTAAAATCAAAATAAGCGGTCAGCACCCTTTATGAGAAAAAGAAAAAGAGAGAAATAGGCTACGATATATCCAACATAATATCATGATAAGGTATCATAGCAACAAAACAAAATATCTTGGTCAGAACGATTATTTTCAAGTACTTGTTCTAGTTGAAATAAAAGGAAAGAAAGAATACCATTTTGTATCAAACAAGTTTGCATAAAATACAAATGAAAAGAACTTTGGATCATCTTTTAAAAAAGAAAGCAATAACTGTAAGAAATATCAAAATGCTCTACACGAGGTCTTAATCCCTACAATAGATGTTGCTGTTTACTACAAAATTACTTTATAAGCTCATGTTTAATAGAGTGAGTAACACTAGATTAACTAAACTCTATAAACCGAATTCAAATTTGGAGTGCTTCATTTATTATTGTGAGAAATACTTATCCTTCATGAATCATGTCAATTAAGAGAATGGTAGCTTTGTAATTATATATTTCAATCCATGTAAATCAGATGCTCCAAAACGTCCACCGACCTAGCAACATTCAAATTTCTTTTCCGTTCTTCTTAATAAAGAATCTGAATTGCGTGCTATCGACTTAACTGACATTTTACAATCTAGAGCTAAACACAGCAGAGCCGCAGGGCTTTAGTAATGTGAAGAAAGAGCGATATTTCAGCCCCTGTTTCGTTGATTCTGGCTGTATAGACGTTTTACATTATATCACAGAAGTAATGATATCAGATATCTATTGACGGCTGAGCATTACGATATGCTTCGTAACGCGAATCGATAACACAAAGAGATAGATCACAAAAGGAGATATAATATAGAAGCAACTGAGGCTAACTGCAAAGGGTATCTCAACTTCAAACTACAAAGTACACGTTCAGTACCTTATGCGAAATACGGTTAGTTTGTTCAATCTTTACAGATCAGTAACTGCGAGAATAAAATGGAAAAATTATATGAGGTCACAGCACGCTTCGGAAAGAAGTGTCTACAATTTGATAAACGCTTCTTCGTAGTATAATAATAAAAAAAAAAAAAAAAAAAAAAAAAAAAAAAGAAAAGAAAAGAAAACTGCTGTAACAGAAAAACCCCAGGCGCGCCAAAATCGGATATTACATCGTCTTCGCATAACTTTGAAGAACGAATATAAACATGTATTCGTTTAATTCAATGCAGAAAGGCGCCTTTGGTGATATTCAGCAAGCTCTAAAAAGACAGAGATCAAGCAAAATTCTGGTGACTGGGACAATGTGTGCCTGATAAGATATATAATCAATTGAAACAAAGAGGAAGATCGAGACAAGTCCTATTCCTTGATATTAATGAGTTTAGCGCCTTTATATTAAGTAATTATTATAATACTATGCCAATTAACTAATTTTAAGCAAAACGTCTGACTCATTGATCCCTGTGTTTGATCATAGCATCAACGTAAATTACGAAACCTGGCAGCAGGCGTGGTTTATCGCTCTTGGTTGTGGTGAAGCTAAAGTTGTATGGACACCTAAAAAAGCTGAAAGCAAGCTTTCTAACCTTTGCTGCTTGTGTTGAGCAATCAGTTACGATGCTGCATGCTAAACATTCTTTATCCTTTACACTTGGTGGAAATCATCTCATATTCCGTTATATAACCTGCATATATTTTCTCGCATAGCATTTTTTGCTTTCCTTTTCTTCTTTTAATTTCTTATTGATGAGTGTAGGCATTACTTACTCAGTACACTAGCTGGACGAGCATATATGCAGACGAACGCGGGCTGCCACTGTACTGACTACCTTATACTTGTTATAAGAGAAATTCTTTGCCGGTGTGTTGAGTGCTCTGTAGTTTATCCTCGAGACTTTATGCTTCTGAATGATACTGCATTAGAACTTAATGGCGCTGGTCATCAGAAGTGGAAAACTTACCTTCAGTGTACCAACTGACATTTTGTTTACTTGTTTAAATCGTGTACTGACTTTTTTCAAGATAGGAAGAGCTTTGGATGACACCTGGGTTTTTTAGTGTTAGCTTTTATAAACAAACACTCAGTGATGCTATTTTGTATTTTTATTAATGTTTTGTCTACTTTTGAACATTTTATTCCATGCAACCGTTAGTTTATGCATATTGGCTGAGTATTTACTATAAAATCAACAAAATGGTGTGATTGGAACTTTTGGTAGCATTCCAAAAGTTGACTTTTCCTCTTTAGTAGTCACATAAGGAGCCTATGTCTCCCTTAAAAACATAAGCATATAGTATTTGATTTACCATATTATGATTATTTCCTATTTTGTAAATCATCATCTTTTATACTACTTGCGTGTTTAACTATATATCAAGTAAATGGAAGAATCATGGGCTCATGAAGATGAAGAGCCCACGAAAATAAGACATAGCTTTAGTATCTCACAATTTTTTACGATCGCGTCACGAAACAAACTATAAATAAAATATTGAAACACTGGTAAGCAAGAAGCTTTTTCTTATCAGCTCAATTTTTTGAAAAGGCCTGCAGGGAGCGAGGAGACGCAGTATAATAAGGAACTTGAATCCCCGGAAGAGTGGGCAGAGAAACTAAGTGTGCAAGAGAAGCAGATTACTTATTTCATTTGAAAGAATAAAATTAGCCACTTTAAGCTGATCGTAATTCTGATGTGTTTCATGATTTAGTCTCTGTTTATCTAATACAAACCTATATTTTTATTGTGCTTACAAGTAAAGCATCCTTGGCAATATTAACTATAGGGGTCGACAGATTAAAGGCTACACTTGATCAGCTAAATGACAACATTTGTTATTACAGTAATAAACTGATCTGTCATCACATTGTTCCCCTCTAAGGCTTATTGAGCTATTCCTCTACTATTTTATTTCCATAGAAGGCTTATTCTTATCCATTTGATACATTCACGTATTCATATTCTTTTTCATTGTTATAAGATCCTTTCTTATCGCTCAATAAACCACATATTTGATAATACCTCTCATCCATGGTACGCGAGTATCCATGACAATTAGGGGCTACATGAAGTACGTCGTGTACCTTAGTAATCCATTCTGTTTCGAGCGCCATTTGAAAAAGTTTATGCAGACCTAGAAGATCCATTGCTTTGCTATAAAAATGAACGTATAGCCATTAAATCTATCACAATCATAATCGTCACTAATACTTACCCACATTTCACAAGTAGAAGGGAAAAGGATAAGTATATAGCAGCATGGAATAGAGGGTAAACATTTTATCTTTTACCTTTTTTCATGTGCACTAAAAAAAAAACATTACACGCTCTTGTGTTTTTCTAAGCCAGCAACTCAATTGCTTACGTTTCATGCTTGATAAACAGGTTTTGATATATGAAGATTAGTGTGATTTGATTTTGGTTCTTTTTAGCAAAAAGACGTAGTGGTTAACCAAATAGATCAATTATGATTGACTGATTGACAAATAACAACTGTAATGGAATCAATTGCGTGTGTTCCACAGAATCGGCAGTCTGGTGCTCTTTGAGAAAAGCCTTATTTTTTTATTTACTATCAGCTGCATTTTTAAAGGCACCGCCTCCTCTCAACCTTTTTCCTTGTACACTTAATTCTCACCTTACTTTTATATATTCATTCTTAAAGAAAACGATCAGAAAAATAGCAAAACACATATTGGCAATAAGAAAAGTGAAGTGAGCATAATGAAAAAAATATATGTGTGTGAGAGGTCAATTTTATGTAAGCAAGTGGCTTTACAAAAGAAAAGGTGCCGTGAAAAAATGTGCGAAAAAAGGGGGATACGCTTGGATGCTCGGATGTGTTCTAATATGGAAGAGATAGAGAATGAGTTATTTATTTATACATACATTAATGGAGAAATGAGGAATGAGTCATTTGCTTTCAGCCTAAATAACATGACTCACGTAAACAAAAAAAAAAAAAGTATAAAAGAGTTCATCATGTTTGTCCTCTTTTTTTCATTCTTCATCTCTTCTAAAAATCCTCTTATGGTTCTATTATTTACTATGTTGAAAAAAGTACAATATCACTTGGAGGTGATCTCAAAGTACATATAACTAATGCCATTGTTTAGAAAATACACTTTTGCTGACTCTATTTTATGGTCTCTGATGCAACTTTATCATAATGGTCCCTCACGGGGTAAAGCCTTCAAAAAATCTTTGCTACTCGCTAATGCTCACAATGTCTATCATGCTTGCTACTTCTGATCAATACACTCAAACGCTCATATACTCAAATACTTACAAATACTTATTAAATCTCTGGAAAGACCAGTGAACGCCTACAAGTGATCATCAGTGTCTGAAAATGCTAGTGAATGCTTGTCCCATGCTTATCAACGTCGGAAAGTCCCTAAAGAATTTTGCTCACGTCTATCAATATCTGCTGCTAATGAATACTGCTCTGGAGTAACTACATACTCAATCTACTTTGCCACTATCTGACAAACTCTATCAAGCTCTGCTACAAGTCGCTGTTTCTCTACACTGGATCACTCCGAGGTGTTCCTATTGCTATGGCTCTGCCTCTACAGCTGATGAATGACCCGTAAAATATCCCTTGCTGCTAAGCTCGATGATTGCGATGCTCCAAAGGTTCAATATTCCGATGTATCCACGATCATTACCTCTTTCGAAACGCTTCGTCCTAGGTATTTAGAAGTGCACTCTTTGCACGTTGAAGCACCTCTTTCATCGAATTTACCGTGGTATGATTTTGAGATTGATTTTTAAGCCTTGAGCCTTTAGTACTTTTTATTCGTGGAGGGTTTACAGCTTGTAGTCTTCTGGCATGCAGTCTATGGTTCTAGTCATCTTGGGTTTGAAAGCTAGCGATAACGTGGCCTTCTGGGTTTATGGAAAGAAAAAAAGAAGAAATTTCTATTTGCTCTCTAAACTTGGCTATCAAAAGAAGAATCTCTACTTATTCAAAACTCTCTTTGAAACTTAAACTATTGCTTGCTTAAATAAAAACTTCATTTTTTTTACCTCCTCGCTTTGACTTTTTGTTCTTTAATATGACTACTTTCATAGTCACTTGACGTACTTTTCTTTGTCTCTAATAATCCAAAGAAACATCAGCTTAATGATTTCTTCATAGACATCATTATGAAGCGGATTGGAGACTACTTTAATTCATTAGTACAGACTGTTGATGATTATATCCTATAGGCAGCTTCCATTAGCGACATGTCCTGTATTGATATTAACATGCTACGCAATTTTACAAGAGTTCTTCTAGACTCAGATTCAATTTAATGCCATCAAATCTTTTCATTGACAAAACTTTTTTTTTTTCGCATATTCATTATAAATGAGCATGCCTCTGTATCTTCACTACCAAAAGATGGCTAGACTTTCTTCTAAATCTTTTTATATTTGACTCACCTTCGTAAGAAGTTGAAAAGTGGTCCTGAGGTCTGTCTATATGCTGTTGCGAAGAATGTATCTGCTAGGGAAGAGCTCTAATCTCGTTAGGTACAGGTTGTTGTTGGCTGTCTTCGTTATTGTGTGATACGTGTTGGAGTTTTGGCAATAAACTATTCTCTGGCTGCAGGGTCCTTTTGCGATCTAGAAATTTTCAGTTAAAGCCTGTTCTGGTCAATAAGATGGGACTGAAGCCGGGTAAAATGGAGTTGTGTAGGGGCTCTACAGTACAGTTGAGGAAACCAAGACTTTAAAGATTGGTCAGCTTTTTAAAAGTTGGCCACCAATAAAAACTATATCTGACTACATTTTCAGAAACGTATTCTCGTGAATTGACACTTGAACATAAAAAGCTAGTGTAACAATCGTGTATAATGACTCGTTAATACAACTTGTCGCGATGTAAGAGTATAAAAAGCTAAGTCCTTGGCTTTATTAATTAACTTTTTATTGGAAGAGTATAAGTGGAGTATTTAATCATGCCTAACAAAAAAATTAAAGGTTCAGGGGCAATTAACATTTAGAGTGGCATGTTCTACACCGCAACTTGACCAGAGTTTTAATGAGAAACTGTGTGTGCTTTCCATGATGGACTTTATTTTTGCCTTTGCAGAGTCTACATACACATGCATTTTGAATTACCGCTATCGAGAAACGTACTGAGATTTTTTTAATCTATGCAATAACCTGCAAGATATACATAATCCTTTACCTTTTGCCATTTGTCTGTCAACAATGGTTTAATGATAGAATAGACCATAAGCCCAGATGTAATCAAAAGAAAACTACGTACGATCATTTCGTCCTTGAATGAATCACGAGCTAAGATATTGAAATGAACAAATCGTCTATGGTCGTATTAATTATCTTACCAAAACACTCTGTCTTAAAGTCATTACTCGGACAAGTAGCATCAGCAATACCATCACAAAGACCGTCTTGCATATTGTCCAGACAATATTGTTTAGTACAAACAGAACAGGGCCTTAAGTCAGTCATTGGAAGTTCAAATATAGTTGAATTAGATCCACAAAAACATTTACAAAACATTTGTATTTCTGCTCCGTAACATGTTGTCATTAAGAGAGTCCATAAGAATGCTGTTAACAGTGACATGAGAAGAAGTGAGAGGGAAAAGAAAGAAAGACAGAGAGTTTAAATCACCGAATAAATAACTTCAAATATTGTGTTCCCCTTTTACATACTTTTTTCAGTCTTTTTTCCTTTTCTTTCTCTTTTTCTTTGTTTATTGTTTTAATGTCGTTTAATAGAGCAAGTGAGGATGCTATACAGTTTATTAAAGCTGGCGACAACTTAGTCTATATGAATACGACTACTAGTAATGATAGTAATAAAGGTTTGATATAAATTGATATAATGAACTGCCTCACTCACGTACAACCTTGATAGATTATAGGGAAAGAGAATCCTTTACGACAAGCAGTAGCTCTTCCTCAACAGATGATGCTTACTTTGAGAAACCAATACGAAGCAACCTTTCAGAAGATTCCATGATAATGACTCCACCTACACCCAGTTTCCAAAAGGAACAGGAGGAATCATCAACTCCTGTTGATCCCTTAAATAACAAAACTTTATCACATAAACATAGTCATGTCTCAATATCGGACATGAACGATATACCACTAGAAGATAACCACGAAGAATATAATCCACTTAAAATGATCACTACTGCACTCGTCAATGGCGATAGACCAGAGATACCAGCAAGCACACCTTTGCCTACACCCCTACCTGCGAGAAAAAGCGTTGATAACGAATCAACTACATCCACAACACGATCCATCTTCACCTCATTTTGGTCTCCATTTCGATCGTCATCATCTACTACTTCAACACCTGCATCATCCAGACGGCCCTCTAAACAGCACTCTGCCCCTTTACCAGCATCAAGTAGACCATCTGCTCAATTTGCTGCTCGGCATCAAAGGCTCTCAAGAGCGACCAGTGTGATTTCGCCACTACCAGGATTTCAAGAAGCTCTATTGGCTCAGATGGAACAGCTTAATTTGGAGAATCACAATGATCCAAAATTAAAAGTGATGAAGAGCTTGAAACGACAGTCGATCAGACACAGTCTGATTGCTCAAAATAAAGGACAGGATGACTATGACTGGGGTAACATTTCTTATGAATACTATATTACAATGGGTTGACGCATCATCAATAGATTTCTGGGCAGGATTGATGTGTGATTACGATAATATAAACAAAATCAGTAAAGAATTGATTCAACATGTTCGACATGGCATTCCACCTTCCATACGTGGAATGGTGTGGCAACTCATATCAAGGGCAAAAAATGAAGAACTTGTTGAAATGTACATCAATTTACTAAAGTTACAAAGCCCATATGACAAGATGATCCAGCGCGATCTCGCAAGGACATTTCCTGGTCACACTTACTTTAAAGAAAGTGATGGACAAGGTCAGGAAGGCCTTTATAACGTTGTGAGAGCCTACAGCTTGTATGATCGAGATGTGGGTTACTGCCAAGGCTTGGCCTTTATCGTAGGGCCCATGTTATTGAATGTAAGTTTTGCTCTAGGATCAAATCTGTCTCTAATTTTTTTTACTTTCTAACTAGATGCCAGATGAAGACGCCTTTTGCCTGTTGGTTAAGTTAATGAATAAGTATGGCCTCAGAGGACATTTTACACCAGAAATGGATGGATTACAGCTGCGACTCTATCAATTTGACGCACTTGTTCAAGAATACTTGCCACACGTTGCTAGACATCTGAAACAACAAGGCATTAATTCTACCATGTATGCCTCTCAGTGGTTCATGACATTATTCGCTTATAAATTTCCGCTCAATTTAGTCTTTCGTATTTACGATGTCATATTTACCGAAGGCATCAGTTCCATATTTAAATTTGCCATAGCCCTACTAAAGCGAAACCAAACACATATACTGGGGCTTGAATTTGAACATTTGCTAGATTTCTTAAAGAATGGCCTATTTCAAGAATACAAGGTAAACCTCACTTTTTCTAAATTGAAGACAGTGACTCATGTGTGTATACATGTTAGGATGATGATCGACGTTTTGTTAGCGATGCCTGTGAATTGGACATTCCATTGAAAAAACTAATCTTGTTTGAAAAAGAACACAAAGTTCAGATTCAGAAAGAGACAGCAGAGGCCAACATGATTGATGAATTACAAAAGACAAACATGGAATTGAAAAGACAGCTAGATGCACTCAAAACAAATATGGATACGTTGAAACAAGAGCATCAGGACGTTCATGGGCAGTTTAGACAATCATTAGATGAATTGAATGCACTAAAAGAGGAAGGAATGACGTTAAAGACAGTGGTTCAATCATTGGAGCAAGCGATATCAACATTACCAGAGAAAATTGAAACTAAAAGTAAAGATGAGTTTGAAACCCTTTGCACAGAAAATGCGACTTTAATAAGCAAGAATTCAACATTGGAAGATGAATTACAAAAGGCAGAAATAACTCTTATAGATTTTAAAATGAAATACGCCCAAAGTGAAAATGAAAGAGAGTCACTACATAAAAGGCTTTATGAAGTAAAAAAGATGATGAACTTTTAAGAACATTTTATGCAGCAATAGTTACACGGGTATCTTGTCTGTGCTTCTCACCAAATTGTCCCGGTGAATGACGCACTCTGAATCAACATAGCCAAGAATATTGACTATTTCGCTGCTATGACATCGTTTGATCCTTGTAATTTCTGTACTTGAATAATTGACAAGCCCTTTTCCAATAAAAAAGTCTTCCTGTTCACCTTGTTTCTCTTTTCGACAGACGATATTGACTGCTTGTTGTGCAACAAACTGTCCTTCTACTTTGACAATGCCCGCTGCAAATAAACTTGACTTTAATTTAGGCTGTAACATGGCATTTGCTGCCCCTTCGTCTACATAGATAGTGCCTGCTGTATGTAAGCCATATTGAATCCACCATTTTCTATCCAGGAGTGGATTATTCTTGGCAATGAATCGGGTATGAAGAGGGGTTTCAGTTTTATTGTCATTCTTATCCGCATCAATGATCTTCAAAACATTATGAGACTTGGAACCATTCGTAATAATCGTCGTCACTCCAGCTGCTGTAGCAAGTTCAGCTGCAACCAGCTTGGTAGCCATGCCTCCTGTACCAAGATTAGATCCCATGGAGGCTACCGAAACTTGATCTTTTAAATTCACCATATCATCACATAACAGCACTGGTTTGGCATCAGGATTTGTACGAGGATTGTCGGTGTACAAACAATCAACATCGGTTAATAAAAATAGATAATCCGCCTTGACCATGCCAGCCATCACGGCAGACAGTGTATCGTTATCACCGAATCGAATACCCTGGCATCAAGATAACTGAGTTTTTCAAGCTCTCTCTATACGAGGAAGCAATGTTGACCTACCTGTGTAGATATAGAGTCATTTTCATTGACGATAGGTACTACTGACATGCCTAGCAATTCTTCTATACAATTGACAGCGTTCAAGTATTGTGATCTCTAGAGATAAACTATCAATTGAGTGTATTATTAATACGTTTATAGGCATACGTCAGCGAGATCGTTCTTGGTCAATAAGATTTGTGCAACAGGTTGTCCAAATTGGCCAAATAGATCATCATATAACGCCATGAGTCGTCCTTGACCTACAGCAGCCACAGCCTAAACAAATTGGATTATGATGAACTGTCTCTTGAATGTATCTTACCTGTCTTGCAGCCAAACTTGAAGGTTTCTCTGGCATGTTTAATCTTCGTAAACCTGTGCCAACCGCAGCACTCGTCACGAGCACGACGCGGTGGCCTAGAGAACGTAGGCTGAGAACGGTTTCAACTATGGCAGATAGGTTTGACAGGAGTGGAAAGTGTGTCACTTCGTTACAGATAGACGAAGTACCTACTTTGATGACGATAGTGAGTTGCTTACTATTGCTTTGTTGATTTTTATGAAGCATAAAAGGATATAAAGAGAAAAAAAGGTACCAAGAAAAAGAAAAAAAAAAAGTAACCTTTGAAAAAAAATGACTCATTTCGAGCCAATATGCAGATTCACACTTGGAGAGAAATATAATTTATCCGACAGCGCAAATTTAAGCCACTCACGATGGATCATCCTGTGGACAAGGGTTTTGGTGATAAGCTGTAAAAGGTAAAAATATCATGCAAAACATATGAAACCATAAACCCTTTGTTAGGTTATAAAAGGGAGTTGAATTGAATGGAAAGCTAAGTTATCACTTTTCTTTCTCTTTTCCAAACATGAACGCCAAGTTTTTAATTGTTCTCGTCGCTCTCCTCGGTCTTGCCTATGCTCAGAGTAAGTACAAGAAACTAGCAAAAATGAATTGATGCTAATTGACCTTTTATCGTTTAGCCAGCGAAATGACCTCTGTTACTAGGTAGGCTTCATATATAGTTGAAATATATATTTTCTGACATTTGTTTAGCCTCAGCCCTTCTGTAAGCAGTAGTGCTTCAAGCAGCGCTGCAAGCAGTGCCTCTTCGCACGTTATCTCTTCTGTCGCTTCTTCAATCTCCTCTAGAGTCTCTAGTGTTCAATCATCTGCAAGCAGCGTTCTCAGCTCTTTGACCAGCAGCGCTTCTGCTACTAGCTCCAATGGAGGTTCTACAAGCGCCGGTGTTCCCTTGATTGCTGACAATGTATTTCCTCAAGCTGCTTTCTTGGCTGCCTTGTTTGCTGCTTCTTTTGTAGCTTTACTCGCTTAAAAGGCATTTACATTTGTTACGGTTCTCATTATTAATAAAGCATAATTCATTCATATAACGCTTAATACATATTTTTTTATATATCTATGTTCTCTCTTGTTTCAACAATAACAATTCCATCTTACGAGAAAAAAAAGGGCCAATGATGGCAGTGGATTATTTCATGTAATGTGGCTTTACCTAGTAAAACCAAAGTGGAAAAACCATGACGATATGATAGATTCATATGTACGAATAGAATCATTTTGCCAAGCAAGATCACAACTCCAAGAGAGCTAAATAGGGCTACCATTTTAAAACCAAGCATGGGAATAAAGAATTCTTTCACTGCTAAACAAACAAGAAAGTCTTTATTTAATAGCACTCGATATCGATTATTGACATTGTAAGATATTATTCACGGTCTCTATGGATGAATTCATGGGGGTGTGTTTCAATATTCGACAGTTATTCAAAGTGTAATTGATATCTATGACGCATCCGTACGATGAAATGTTTACAAAAGAATTCCAAAATGACCCTTGAACCTTTCTATGTGGAAACTTATTATCTTTGTTTCACATCAACAAAAGAAAGCCCGCTCTTTGCAGATCTTTTTTCTTTTTCGATTAAATATAAGCAAACTTACTCGCTCCTTGAATAGAACTTGGCCTGTATTCTCTGATGTGCCAAAACTCGACATTTTTTGATTTCCTGTGACAAGAGACTGCTGGCTTTAATTAGATCAACATCATTCAAAGGTATGATGAGGATATAAAAAAGACTGAAAAGGTTGGCTACAAAAGCGGATATTGCATTTTGATTATAGGCTTATGATTACCTATGGATATCTCATATTAGAAAAGAGTTGTAATGTGGGATGAATGGGAAAGTAAATTCAAGCAACTTGTTGCACTTTAAAAGGTGGTCAGTGTTATTAATATACAACGTCACTATAGTAACTATTGCTATAGTGACCTGTTTATTTGTTGCTTGTTTTCATCTGGTGTACCATAAATATGTCAAACATTATTAGAAGGTTTAAATAAAGACCAATGGTCTGCTTTTAGAATGAATTCACAAATCATGCTTCTGCAGGTGGATTCCCGATCTCTATACCGCTTCATTTAAGCAGAGTATACTTTACTGAAGCATTCTGGATTCATTCTTATACACAAAGAGGTTAGTATTTGGGTGTTTTTTGTTCCTCCAAACTTGTTTCTTTCTGACGAAGTAGATAGGAATATATATATTATATAGCCTGTCTTGCTCCAGTATAAAAATTTGCGATCAAGTAGTCTGTTTCTTTTGGTAGCACTAGTATCAATGACATGTATTCAAATGATTGCGTAGTTAGAGAATGAGTTAATACAATACGCTTTCATAGCATTCGAAGTAGAAGAATACAAATTGTAAATTGTATACACTTTTTTCAGAAATTATTCGCACACATTACAAGATCAATAACAATTCATTTTAGTTGATTTTCTATGTCTTCTTTATTGTTTAAAAGACAACATTTAATAATATATAAAATGAGCTTGATGCTTTTGAGTATAAAATAAATGTGGTCAGCACTGATAAATAACACGTAATTGAAAAAGTTGCTAGAGACTTCATATAAATAATCTGATCTTGACTTCTTTTCTTCTTTGAACCAAAAAGTAAGACCAGATATCCCCCAGCTAGCCCTAAGGTAGGTTATATTCTTTACTCTTGTAAGAAACTGAAAAGTAGTATTATAGATCATAAAATCGAAACCAGTACCGGTGCTAGCTGGGGGTAGTTTGGTTCTTACCAAACTTTGGTCCCATCCTCTCTCTCTCTTTTCTCGCCATTTTATCCGGGACCAGTTGCCGCTGGCCCTTTTTAATGCACTTCAGATAAGATAATAATAATCTCTTTTACAAGTTTACTCACTGTTCCTGCTCCTTTTTCTCTTACAAATCCTCTTCTTTATAATGTAAGTATTTAATGTCAGTGTACATAACTGATTTACTAAAAAGCACTTTTATATCCCATTTTTTTGCTTCTGATGGGCTCTCTTTTACCATTATTTGCTTTCTGAAATTATCATTTTTTTTATCAGTGTGCGAATAATTTGTGGATAAAGTGTAGTTCCCGTCATTGCATAGCTTATGTTTAGCGATAAACGATTGAGCTTTTCCATGTGTTTGGAAGATATTTCAAGACATTGAACTATTGAAATAACAATGAAAAATAATATGATTTAATCTTTCTTGGTAGCTTTATCAGAACGCGAGTTGTAATATCTTCTAATTCAATAGTTTGGGTAACATATTTAGAAATGGCCATCTCAGCCAATCACAATTCGCCTTGAATAACAACACAGCGATGAGCCATCAAAACACTAGATGGTCTCTAAGGAAAAAAAGGTAGAGTATAGTTTAGAATGTCTACAGTTTATGTCAAATTTTTGATCTATTCTATTTGATAAACTCGAGCCACAATAGCACAATGTAGCCGTATGTTCTACAACGTACAAAGTGATGTGTGCTCCACTTGAATTTATCAAAGCTATTAATATTTGATTTCATGGTAAAATGCGTGGATAGAAAGTATTATTTTTATCATTTTACATGATTTAATTAGTATAAAGTAAAGAAGAGCATGCTTTTTAAAGTAAAAAAGTAATAGTCTATCATGCTATCTTAAATGATAATCATTGATACTGATTTTGTCGGGATCAAGTTTGGGTGAATGTCGTACTACCGCACAAAAATAAACTTCATGAAGCATAAGGTACTGAGTAAGTAAAGTATTATGCCAAAAAAAAAAAAATCTCATAATAACCACATATGTAGTGCCTAAAGCAAACTATGTGATAGCAATAAGACCAAGGCACACATGGTGACAGGTAAAAGGTGACGTAGCAAGAAACGGACGTTTTTATTTGCCGATTGGGTGTTTCTACTTCTGCCCTCTGTTTCTCTTTCATTCACTTTTTACCCTTTTTTTTTTCTCCCTTTTTTTTTATTATCATTTCTTCTTAACAAAAGAAAAGAAGTTTTTTAAGGTTAGTTTCACTTTTTTGCTTGAATACACAAGTACCATTATTCTCTTTTTTATTTTCAAAATAAAAAAGTTTTAGAAAAAAAAAAGGAAAAAAAAAAGAACGTTTTTAACGCATCTTGTCTTGATTTGCTCTAGTTCAACTTAAATTTCGACAATCTTTTCTTTCTTCTTAAAATGGCTCAATCTCAAAACAGGAGAAACACTTGGGATGGGTAAAGATTATTAATACAAGGAGTACATCTCCACCTTAAAAAAAGTTTATTTGGAGTTAACCTTCTTTTTATTTATTTTGT
This sequence comes from Rhizopus microsporus ATCC 52813, assembly GCF_002708625.1. Taxonomy (NCBI): domain Eukaryota; kingdom Fungi; phylum Mucoromycota; class Mucoromycetes; order Mucorales; family Rhizopodaceae; genus Rhizopus; species Rhizopus microsporus. Next base: position 28,367 of record NW_019671945.1, on the reverse strand, counting down.
AAATTGAACGAATAGGCAAAATGGGCGAATTTTAGATATCAGGTCAACGGATCTTTTGCACCTATATATTTATGATTACTTCAAAAAGCAAAAATACCATCAAGCGGCTCGAGCCTTTTCTACAGAAGTCAGTATTAATACGGATCAGCCTCCTCCTATCGATGTCTCTTTGTCTGACTGGTGGAGTGTATTTTGGGATGTCTATTATGCCAAAAATAAAGAAGCAATGGCTAGTAAAGAAGCTACTACAAATGATGAGGTAATTCCTAAAATCTGGATCTATCTCCTGTATGAAACTGACGCTTGTGTAGTACCATGATTATTTAAGAACAAAGAGAGAAGAAGCGTTGCAACAGGCTAGAGCCTTCAATTTACATCAGACTCAACGAAGGGCATCCGAGGTGCAACGATCCCCTCAACAGCAGCCAGACCATTCCCAACTATCACGGGATTCGCGTCCGTCTCCATCGAGCAGTCCCGCTTCTTTACCTAATAGCGGTGCTATGGCCCTACCTAATAATGCAAACAATATTGTAAATACACCTCAAAGCATGACCGCCAATTTACCGCAACAGCCTCAAACGAACATGCCCGTAAGACATGCTGCCTCTCCTTCATTTTCCCCACAGCAGATGCAGCGAGGTGCTGAAGTGATGACTCAGCAACAACCACCAACGCCTCATGTAGCTGAAGCCATGATGAATTCACCCATGGTGAATCAACAGCTGCAGAATCAGCAGCAAATGATGCGAAATCACCAGTATAACGCGATTCTTACTGCAGCCATAAACGCATGTGGTTTGGCTGGCCGTGATCAAAGCACATGGACTCCAGAAGAACGAGTAAGAGAATGAGATCACATTTGTTTATTTTTATTAATCTTTTGTGTAAAGAACAATGTTACCATGCACATGAGAAGACTAACGCTGCAACAACAAAATATGATGAGAAATAATCCGTAAGAAAAAAAAAAACGGTATCGTTGGAGATAAAAAAATTTACTCTGTTGTTATAGCAGCATGATGGTCGGTCAGCAGCAAGCAAGACTACACATGCAGCAGCAAGCGATAATTCAACAGCACCAACAACAGGCTATGTTTCAACAACAACAACAACTGCAACAACAGCAGCAGCAACAAGGCCAACCGCCTATGGGACAAATGACACCTCAAAGGCAAGAAGCTCAGTTACCTCAACAGCACCATCCAATGGGACAGAGTCCACAAGTAGATCCCGCTCAGCGTATGATGGGGCCTGCAGGTAATGAATTTGACAATGAAATTAAAGGAAGGGAAAAAAGAAGAGGGCCATTAACCGTTATTTTTTCATAGTGAACGGACAACCACGGCAGCATATAAACCCAGCCGGAGCCGGAATGCCTGGTGTTATTGGACCTGGAGCACAAATGGGAATGGTTGGTAACATACAAAATCCAAATCTAATAAATGGCGCTTTCAATGGTGATGGTAATCTATTTCACTATTAAATAAAATCACGCTATTTATTTCTTTCTTATGGGGTTTAGTGAACTTTATGCTTGCACAACAAATGATGTCTAAAGGTCAAATGCCTCCTGGAGGATTAACACCTCAGCAGCAGCAGCAGGTAATTAAATATGTTCATACAAACCGGGTTCACTCATGCCCTTATAGATACTGATGCAACAGCAGCGTGTCATGATGAACCGTCAGCGAATGATGCAGCAGCAACAACAACAGGCTCAGCAACAGCAGCAAGCCCAGCAGCAGCAGGCACAACAGCAGCAGGCTATGAATACAGCTAATCCACAAGGTCCTCAAACACCACCGACTGCTATAGGAAGTCCAAATCCAGGAAACGCCAATGCAAATGATTCACCTGAAGGGGATAAAAAGAAGAACATCGCTGTAGCTATATATCAACGTCGCCAGCTCTCCCATGCTTTACAGCAACAAGCACAAGCACAGGCTCAAGCCCAACAGCAACAAGCTGTTCAACAACAGCAACAGCAAACTCAACAACCATCCCAGCAGCAATTTGTGCATCAACAACCACCTCAAAAAAGACAGAGGACAGAGGACGTGAGTAATACACCTCAACAGCAAGGTTCTCCCCAGCTACCACATAACATGAGTCCACATATCATCAATCAACAAGATATGGCAATGCAACAAAGACTACAGCAACAGCAACGCTTTGAGCAGCAACAAATAAAAGCCAGTCAATCTCCTCAGATGAACCGAAATGCACTAAATCAACAAAAGACACCACAACAAACACCGCAGCAAGTGGTGCAACAGGTCAGTGCGCAGCGTATGGCGTGGAACCCTAATGACATAGGCTCACCTTCCAACTTGGACGTACAGTCACCGATGCAACCCCAACAACAGCAGCAACAGCAACAGCAACCACCACCTACTAATAACGTGCTCTCATTCGATCTGGAAAGGTTCATGATGGGTGATGCAGGTGACTTTGGTGAAATGTTTACCTCGGGTGACGAAAATGCAGAACAGAATTTACTAATGGCTGGTGATGGAGGCGAGCTTGACCCCTTTGGTGGGGGGTTTTTAGCTAGCATGGGTGGCGGCATTGATTTGGATAGCAACATGGCAGTATCTACAGGGAACAATGGCGGTGGCAATGCTGCTTCAGGCGTAGGAGTAAATTTACAGCTGTATGCTGATCTATCGGGACACACAAATAAGGTATCTACCGTATCCTTCTCAATGGACGGACAATGGCTAGCGAGCGCAGGCCATGACAGAAAAGTGATGATTTGGAGTGTTCAAGAAAAGAAAATGATGTATACACTGGATGGTCATACAGCCAATATTACCTGTGCCAGATGGAGCACAGATAATCGCAACTTAGTTGCTACCTCTTCTTATGATAAAACATTACGCATTTGGGATGTAGGTTCAGCTATCTCAAGTGGTGGAGATAGTTCACCAAAGCAAATGGTCAAGTTGGATTGTCGTGCCCAAGTGACAGCGGTTGATTTCGCCCCTGATAGACCAGATACGATTTGCTCACTGGATGCAGAAGGAGAATTAAAAGTGTGGAATTTGAATACATCAAATTGTGAAAAGTCTTTAAAGATGGTAAAAAAGAAGTATACTTCATATATATATATGTATTAATATGTTCATAGACACAATCCAAGTCAGGATTTTCACCCAATCCCATGAGATTCCATCCTAGAACGGTGACTGTACTCGCATGTGCAGTAGGTAATCAGATCTATATTATTGATATCACCAAAAATAATAATGGAGACAATGCCATTCGAACCATCACAACCGATCACGGAAAAAATATTTGCTCCTTTGACTGGTCTGCGGATGGAAACTTTTTGGTAGCATCATCCGAAGATAAGATCTGCGTGTATGAAACATCCCACTGGAAGTGTGTGATGAACCATATTCCTCAGTCAAAAATAGCAGGATGTGCATTTATGAATGGGGGTAATGAAAAGCTATGTATATTATATGGAGGATATCAAGATATCTTTATATGGCATTGTGGAGTAGCAGGCTCCCAACCGAAGAAAGCTGGATCACAGTCTGGTATGGTCGTCAGTATTGCATGTTCATCAAATGGAGGACAAACTGTGGTTGCATCAGCAAGTCATCATCAAAAGGAAAAGAATCTAATGCTGTGGTCAACTTAATACTCTCGTATATATAACATTTTACTATGATTCTATTATACATACATCAAAAACATACTCTTTTATTATTCTTACAGTTCAACAAAATATATACAAGAGAAAAAAAATAATATCAGAATCAAGTGTCTTACGATCCCCCTTTTTTCTCTCTCTCTCTTTCTCTCTTTCTTTCTCTTTCTTTCTCTTTCTTT